>NC_092084.1:19228101-19531226 GCF_043229965.1 Drosophila suzukii
AGTACGGCTTCGATTAACGATAACAGTGCCAATTCGAGCAATTCGATATCGCGTCCGAACAACAATGCGTATGCGTGTCCTCCACCGGCGGTGGCATTTCCGTTTCCGGTGCCAGCACCGGTCTCAGTTCCAATTGCTCCTGCATCCGGTGCAGTTTCACTTCCGCTGGGATCGGAGGCGGCGAATGTCTGGTCGCCGACGTTGACGTTGGTAACGCCCACGAATTCGCCGCAGGAGAGCTTCGCGTTTCCCGCCCAGCTTCAAAGGGAGGGGGAGTTGGGCGGCCACGGAAACGGAAACGGGCGCGGACTCGTTGGTGGCGTTGGCAGCGCCTCAGCGGTTGGAGCCTCGGCATCCGCGTCCGCATCCGCCTCGTATGTCGTCGAGTGCTCATCGTCGTCGAATCAGATCCTCCATGCCCAGTCCACCACTGATTTGAATTTGAATTTGCAGCTCAGGCAGAACACGACCAGTGCGACCATGGGTGGAACGGGTCAAGGGCCCCGGCTCGAAGGTAAATATATCAGCTTCAGATCGAGTTCATATATAGTAACCAGATCGAGAGCAGAAACCACAAACAGAACCAGAACAAGAGCAATGCCATGCAACGCTTGACACCACCCAGATGTTATTCTGTTCAAAAAACACACCATCACTATGTAACTCTATCTCTCTCTCTCTATTTGAACATATTTCTATAAACACACACACACACTTGCGCATGCGAGTCACCCATACTCGTACAATAAGAACTTTCTCTCGCTTTGTCATGCTTTCTCTAACACTCCTTCGACCTATTCGTCTCACCTTCTTCTTATGCCACCGCTTTGATCTCAACCTAACCAAACTCGCATGATTGAAACGCTTTACATAAACTGTAAAAATACCCCTAGAAACTTATAAACTTTGTAATACCCAATTTACCTTTGATACAGGACTCTTTAACGAAATATACAATTTTTGATATATTATTTTGGCATTGCATTTCAACTACTTTTTATCTCATATGTCCATGATCTATAAATATTCTACTATTATATATTGATAGTCATATTAAATTTGTGAAAGTATTTTCTGTTTGCCTTATTAAAAAGTTTGTACATTTATACTACCAAATATTCAACTGCTATAAGTCCTTATAACATCTTAAAGACTTTTCTTCTCAAAGTCATATTCCCGTAAAACATACACATGAAAAACTTTTACTTTTTCTTTAAAAGGGTCTGTAAAATATATCGTTAAGAGTCTTTGGTAATTCTCCCACAGAGTTTCTTTGAACCTTTGAACCTGCATTTTAAACCACACCTTCTCAAGGTTTTACCCAAAAATTAAAAAAGCTCAAGTCCACAAAAGTAAATAATAATATTTGTTAAAAACACGGAATGTGCGTAGATCGGAGAAGTTTTTCAGCTGATGTGCGGAAGTACAGTCACGCACGCTTTGGGAACAAAATGGAATGAAACAGCCGCCATGATGGATGCCTAAGTCTCTAAGAGCATGTAACCAAACCAGCACAGAACACACAGCAACACCTTGCCTATGCTTTTGTACATATATATAAATAATGAACCCCCAAAGAATACAATCGTGTGTATGTATACGATTACTATAAAGAGACCTGAGCTGAGTTTTTGACGGAGCCGGTACAACACTTGTATGGTAATGGTAATGGTAATGGGAATGAGAATGCGTGGCGTTTGTAAATAATTGTCGACGATGTACGTATGTATTAATGCCAATGCAAATGGTACTTCAAATAATTCTGATCCCTACTTTGTCCGTCCTTTTGTAAATATTAAAACTAAACTCCAGTCACCCAAAATCTATACATCTGCATTGGTATTTAGAGCTTCGTTTTTCGAAGTCAACTGTACTTGATAGTTAAAACTGACATGTAACTGAAACAGAGTACTAAAATAAGTATGTAGTGCTAAAAACGCTTTAACACCCACAGCCTGATTTGATGTAGTAAAACTCTGGAAAATACTGTTGAATGTCCTCTCACCCAAAATGCAAAACTCACCTTCGCCAGACACAAAGTACCCTTCTCTGTATATCCGTTCATATTCACTGTTCCACGTACTCACAACGATGTGTGATCTTGCACTTAAAGGCTTCCCGGAGGCTCAGGACTACTTCAATCAAATCCTGAGCGGCATCAATCACGTGATCAAGACGCACATGAACGAGATGCACTCCAAGTTCGAGACGCAGTTCTCCAGCATGGCGGGCGAGGTGCGACGCCGCGACGCAATCATTGCACAGCTGCAGCTCAAGCTGCGCTCCATAGAGGGCAAGTCCACGGGCCCAGTGGCATCCACTTCCGCATCCTCATCCGCCTTGGTCCTGCCACTTAGCAGGCGACAGAAGCGCGAGAAGATGTCCCAGCTGTCGGTGGACGACGATGAACCGCCCGAGGAGGACAACAGCAGTTCGGGATCTTCAGCGGAGCTTCTGTTTATGGTGAGTTAGGGTTAATAATAACATACAACTGAAAATGTTCTGTAGCCTTGTACTTTTTTCAAAGCAAACAGATATTTAATAATAATGTAAAGTTTACATCGCAAACAATAAGTTTTTCACACAACTGAGGTAGGTGTAGTAGAAAGAGATACTTATCAAGAACGACATAGGAACTCTATACCTTATAGGTAATGTACTCACCAGAGTAGATAGGGACAGTAGGATACAAAAATTGGCTGGTTTCTTTCCTGAAAGAGGAAAAACCAAAAAATGTAGGTAGGGGTAACAGGATGAAAAACACTTATAGTACCTCACATGTATTTTAGTCAACAAAGTAGATAGGGACAGTTGATAACCGTCTTAGCCAAAAATAAAATGCTTACGCTTACAGTTAAGATAGAGGTATAAGGAGATTGGAAAGATGTTTTACTCAGGGAAATGGATTTAAAATCACATCCATATTTGTCTAAACGTATTCATTAAAATATTTTAAAGTGGAAAGCCCGATTGATTCAATTCACATACCTTGCATACTTTTAGAATCCATTGTACGTTTTTTCAAAAAGCTAGTTTGATTTTCTTATTACTTTGAATTTTTACTAATCCTGTTCCTTGCCTTTCCTTAGCGCGGTGATTCCCTGGACACGGTCTTCACCTCATCGCCGCCCATCCAGGGCGGCAGACGCAGCATATCGCCGGGTCCGAGTCGTCATCATGCGGCCTCGGCGAACGCCCTGAACTGCCCGAGTACCTACTACGGAGGACCCGGCTCCCTGAGCTCCCGCCACGCCCAAAGCCATCCCAGCTTCTACTCCGGCCAGGGCAACGGACGCAGTGGCCGCAGCAGTGGCTATCGCGAGTGGAGCGGTGGAGCGGACAGCCTGGGTAGCGGAAGCGGATCGGGCAGTGCCGTCATGGTGGCGGATGTTACGGGCAATCTGGCCCGCTTGTCGGACAGCGTAATCCTGGACATTGGCGAGAGCTCCAGCTCGAGCTCCTCTTCCAGCAAGATCAATATAGCCGATGTGGATGACGACGAGGAGGAGGAAGAAAATCCAGCGGCCAGGCATCCTCGAGAAGAAGAGGATCTGGACGACGACGGCAGTGGTGGAGGCGGCAGATCGGGGAGCCACAACGACTGGGAGGTGCGGATGCTGGCCGCCGAAATGGAGCGACAGGAGCGCAAGCGGGGTCACTCCCTCTCCGACAATCTTGGTGATCTGAAGCACTGCAGCACATTCCTGCGGCGTCGTCGAAAGTTCAGCGATACGGAAACAGAGTTCAGTGAAACGGACATGGAGGAGCAGCTGGCCAGGTCGGGCAGCGGCTCCATGGACCCATCAGGCTCGACAGTTCCATCTGGCTCCGGGGGCGGTGGATCCACATCCGCGGGTCACCAGAGCGGCAGCCAGCGACCCCGGGCATCCAGCTTGGATCAGTTCAACCTGCGCTACGGCATCGGGCGTGGAATCTTTAAAGCAATGAGCATCGACCGTGATAAAGACAAGCTTTGAGAACTATAATCACGACCAAATCGAAATCCAAACCCAACCAGATCCCGATTCCCATCCCAATCGCAGCCAGAAGCAAGTTAAACGGCGGACAACCAATAAGCAATGGAATTTGGACAGTATTACCATGGTACAAGAACTAGGTATATGATATGATATATGATATACAAACTAAGGATATGTGAGGACATATAGATCTATATTCTATATATGTTTAGCCCTAACGAAACCCCCCAGCAAAAAATCGATATATATACAGATATACACGAATAAAGTAAAACCCGAATGAGATATATATATACATAAAACAAATGTAGAATTAACGGAAACAACAACTACTACTAAAAACAGAGAAACAACACACAAATAGCCAGAGAGTGTTCCCAGCCCTGTTCCAATTATGATTGTTTTCGCTTTGTCCTAATCATTATCCATATTGAATGCCCATGCGAAGATGTATAATTTTTAACTAGAGGTTATTTTAGGAAGCTTAAGAGATTTTTGTCCTTATGGAATTTATTACCGTTCGGTAAACTTCATAAGTTTTTGAATATCAACATAAAATTCGTAACTTAATTAAGGTTATTGTTTTATTTTGAAATTGTAAGTAATTATTTACTTTAATTCTTCCTAAAAAAATGTATTACCCTTCGGTTAAAGTCATGAGTGTGTGAATAACTACTTAGAAAAGTTATTGAATTAATTATGGTTTCCGTTAGTTATCTCAACTGTTAGTTTTTATTATAATGTTAGTAATATTCCCTGTTCCGATTAAATTTAGCAAGGAAACTGAATCTGCCGATTTTAATGGCCTTTCGCATATTTTTTATCAAAATTTTTTAAAATTTGTGTGACTCCATAAAAGAGTGTTGTGTGTGTGTGCCAGAAACAAGAACGAGATAAGATAATTCCCACATTAAACCGTCCTAGAAAACGTCCATGCCACGATGTGCATGTTTGTTCTTTTTGTATGAATCTGTATCTGAAACTGCAAGCCAAATCTGCATTTTTGTATCTGTATCCGCATCCCAATCATCTCGATCTGAACCCAAATCGGAATATTGATTAGTTGCTCGTTTAGTTCGTGGACGACGGGGGCCTGGGTCTCTCTACAGATGTATATACCTCTTATTGTTAGAGACTATGGAACATATATATACATATATATTTTAAGTACGTACATATATACACAGAAATATACATAGTTATATATCTATATATGAACTAGTGTAATGAAAACCGAAAGCTTTAATAACTTATATAGAAAACTATTTAAGAAACATTTTAAATACTAATCGATTCGGACAAATGTTTTGAAATAGAACAGGCCAACCCATTTCAAAAACAAACAAACAAACAGCACACCAAACACATACACAAGTCATACACCTGCATACGAATATCTAAATATAGAGCCTATTATATGCATAGATTAGCGATTTACTTGTTGAACACCCTCGGTTCGAGCTGTTAAGCCTATCTAAGCGTTAGTCGAACCTATCGAAAACTTAGACTAGCCCCCTTGACCCTTCAAGCCCCAAAGCCCCAACGCCCCTGCATCCATTCGGTTTCGTTCACCTGATCTCACGCTTGCCCTCTGACCTCTTCCTTCTAACCCTCCACTAACTAGAGACACTATCTCGCTATAAGAAGAGCAACTCTAGCACTTAAGTAGATTAGTGCAGTTCAAGATCTATTTCGAAACCGAATCGAGTCTATCGCACCGCCCCCGAAATAAAGAATATGTATCTGAAGACTACATATGTAGGCAAGGAACACGATTGTTGATTGTTGTTGATTTTTGATTTGATTTATCGTTGCTCTGAACTAATCGCTTAACTAAAGACAGTTACTAGCCAGGCCCTAGACGCACTCACTAATCAGACGGTAGAGTCCGTAGAGAAAAGTTAGACACCCAACTCTAGAGTTTCGTAGTTTTTACTAGCCCCACAAAAGGGTGCTAGAGTACTCTACTCAAGCCACTTACTATCGCTCTGGCTATCTTGGCTATCGATAACTATCGTACTGTACTAAGCGCACTAAGACACACACACACAAGAGACACAAACACATACAAAGTGAGGAAAGCTGAGGAAGTTATGCCCAAAGATGTTAGATCTATCCAAGAAAATGTTTCTCAGGTGGGGAAACATACAAATTTGCGATGAGTTTAACTAGAAATCAATCCTTATCGATGGTTCTCCTTAGAAACATCGATAAGTAGCGATTGTTATTTAAAGGCATCACTGTTTCAAGGGAAAAGCTATTTTTCATCGATGTGGAACTGTTATTTAATTAAAATTTTGTTTAATTATATCCTAATAGGAAAACAATTTGTACGACTTCTCATAAAAATTAAATTTTTTTTTTATATATGTTGCTATGAGGATACCTTTCCAAACTAAGAATTATTTCCCCAGAAATAAATATTTATCGAAAAACATTTTCAAATAGTTGTGTAGCATTGATGAAACATAGCTTTTCCCCTTTAAAGTAAATTTCTCCACCAACTAGTCCACATCTGAAATTCAAGGAACCAGGAATTCTCAAGGAATTCTCAAACTACGAACATAAAATTGCACAAAATGCAACAACTTAAATGGGTCACAGCCAGCTAAGCAGTCCAACTAAATGTAATAAGACAAACGACAAGCACAACACTTATGTAATTCAAAACACAGCCAGAAAAAATGGAGCAGAAGTAACTCTATAAGATTTTGATTTAGTCGTTTATTGGGTTCCCTTGTTGAAGAGGCCAAGTTTGAAAGCCAAGGAAAACCATTTAAATTGAATTACATACGCCAGGGACCACAAAATGTTTTTTTGTCTCTTTTTTATGAAAAATAAAAAGAAAAAACGTGTAAACACAAAAGGAAAACCTAGCAAGTTTAATGATAATAATGCCGTAACAGAAAAGTGTTATCGACCAGGAGGTAGCCGTCATATAATCATCGATCGATGTACCCCTTAGCCAGTCACCCATTATATAGGCCTCACTCCCGATCCCCAAAATATATATAATATGAACCCATGTATGTCTAACTGATTTCTTGCGTACCACTCACTCTCGGTTCAATTGTTGTCAGCCAACGAAAAACTCTGTGAGTCAATTATGTATATGGATCATTGTTTTAATCGATTGTTTTTAACGAGATGAGATGAACCGATGCCCGATTTTGACCCACTCTGTATTGTACTATATTGCATTGAATACCATACCGCGAATTGTTGTCGTTGTTGATTTTAAATTTTAAATTGCTCGTCCTTAAGTTACCGATATTTTTGTACATTAGTTTAAGGTAGCGCATAATGAGTCCCACGAGTCTAGAGTAAATTCCTATATAAATGTATAAATACATATATTTTTTTTCTCCTAATTGCTAATTTCGCAATGTTGACCGAATACTAAACAGTATGTACTTATAGAGAAATTATACGCAAAAGATAATTTAAACTGAACTAAATGAAAACTAAACCCCAAAGCAAAGAAAAAAAAAACAAACAAAGAAATTAGCACATGTTAAAGAAGCGCAAATAAAAGTGAAATACCTAAGAAAAATACGACAACAAACTTGCCTTCGGTTGCGAGATACTTTGTAGTGTGCCAAATCTACATCATATCAACTTTTACTCACCACAAGGTATGATGTTGCTGCAAAATAATACGAACCCAAATACGAACACTAAATGAAACCAAGACAAACCGATGCAAGTGAAGTAAAACCCCGTGCAAGCAAGGTGAAATATGAAAGAAAAATCGAAGCAAACAAAACTTATTTGAATAAAAGAAAAAATGAAAAGGAATGTATTTTATTTGGGTGGGTTTTACGAGTATTTATAGAAAGGAGATCTGAAGGTTGAGGAACTTTTTATATTGTCCGTACCATTTACTTATTATTTCGTTGAACAACAGTGTTATATCCCATCAAAAAGCATAATCTGTTGACTTTTAAATGCAAATGAAAAAGTAA
The DNA here is from genome assembly GCF_043229965.1 of Drosophila suzukii. NCBI lineage: Eukaryota > Metazoa > Arthropoda > Insecta > Diptera > Drosophilidae > Drosophila > Drosophila suzukii. Next base: position 19,236,047 of record NC_092084.1, read on the forward strand.
TTTTTATAGTTACGGAAATTAAAACATTTATTTTTTAAGGGTGCGGGAAATGGATTCTTAAAAAACTTATATATAGGTTGGCACACTTTTAAATGTCAGTTAAAACTTAAATAAAACAAAACTTAACATGTTTAACAAAAATTATCTTTAATAAATTATAAATTTTAGTTAAATCTTAATTTGTTTCTCCTCCTTTTTTATTGTACTTTGACCAAATGACAATTTTCCCGTAAATTTAACAATATTTACTTTGATAAAAGCGTCCTCTGCCGGCTGGGCAACGTACTTGGCCAACTTACACGAAATATAAGCTTTTGTTTAAAAAAGTAATTGCTTTGTTTCTAACAGTCAGATTTAAATTAAAAATTTTAAATTTTTAAATAATGTTTTTCATTAATATTACATATTTTTAACCTTCTTTGTTTCAAAATAAATGATGTTATGGATTGTTTTAGACTTACAAAAAACGTAAGATTTTGTCTTGAGCCTACAATTTAATTACTTTACGTACCAAAAATCATTACATACATTTACTTAATGTTTAACATGCGGACGATAAAACGGCCTTTAATGGAATATTTTGGAGAAAGTTGAATGTCTCAAGTTAGAGACTTTCCCAACCCATAGACCTCTCCAATATAATTTTCCAGAGATACAAGAAAGTCATGTTACTCCACGGCTTAGCCAAATTTCCTTAGGAAATATTATTCCAAGCAGTGGCGAATACAGAATTTGGTTGTGGAGGGAAATAAAAAAAAAGTGTTGAGTAGAAATAAAAAAAAATTGGAATAAAATATAATTACTTATACTTTTAAACCCGAGTGGGGGGATCTATCCCCTATATAAGCCCCCTCCCTCGCATGATTCTAAATTAACTTTGCTTAAAATTTTGTAAATTTGCCTCCAAAATCAAGTATGATTGTAAGATTCTTTTGTTTTTAAAATTAGGTAAGCCATGCTTTAAAAATTTAAACAACAAAAATTTCACGCGTCCCTTTGAAGCCGGCTAACTTTAGGTGCTTTAGGGGAGTTCTAATACTCAAAAAAGTTTCCCAAGAAGTTCAAGGGGCGTTGGCCACCTATGGGGCGTTCGGAGAAGCTCTATGTGGAGCTGCCCCATTGAGGAGATCGGCGCCTGCGCACAGCGCGTTGAAAGCCCCGAAATGGGGACCAGCTGATGGGTAAAGGGGTTGCTGGCGGAGCTTACGGCTGCGGTGGTGGCAACGCCACCAAAAAAGCTCTCCGTTCATCCCCCGATGGGCGATGCTGATGTTGCCGCAGCTGCTGCTGCTGTGGATTCCACTCAGAAACTCGAGAACTCAGATATTCAGAAATTCTCGGACACGCAGCACACAAATCGCTCCGCATTTTCGTGGCGAGCGGCAACAACGACTGCGCCCCAAAACATTGCGCATACGACGTGTGGGCCGTGTGGCCGTTGCGAGTGGCACAAATAAATAGTTCACATTTCGTTTTTTTTTTCTGCTGCCGTTTTGTTTGTTTGGCCCTGTTGGCTGACCATTGTTGTTGCTGCCGGATTTTGTTTGTTTTTTTTCTGTGATTTTTTTAACGCTGCCAGTGCCAGTGGCAGGGTGTTTGTTTGCTACTCGGTTCCGTTTTCCATGTGTGCTTGGTGTTTTTAAAAGCGTATCTGCCGCGAATGCGAGTCCTGCGAGTCCTGTGAGTCCTGCGACTCCCTCACCATCTATCAGCAGCTCGGAGAATTGCGAACTTTTTGGGTTGACATGTAGCTGGGATTCTGGGCGTGTGTCGGCGGTTGTGTGTACGGCGGGAATCGGAAGGGCCAGGATCCGGAATCGGTATCGGTAAGCATCCCCAGCATTTCAACAGAAAAGCCCCCAAATTATTTGTTTACATTGAAGAGTGCGAAATAAATGGGAACGTTGATGGGGAAATATGCGGAAAGTACTATCAGCGCTATTCGCATTCGTTCGGCAGACCTATTGTTTATTTGATCTGCAGCCTTCCCCTTCGACTGCCCCTCGATGTGCTTATTTCTGATTCTGATTATTCTGCACATTTGTTTGGCTCTGGTCTCTCGCAATCAAAATGCATATTTATGGGGTCGGTGGAGCGGGGGATGTGAGCTCCCCTTTTTTTTGGGGGGAAGGGGGAAGGGGTGCTTGGTAACCCCCAAGCATTATGTAAACCTGTGGGCTGGGTCCGCGTTTCACCTGCGATGCCATCAGCTATTCTGCTGTTCTAGTGTTCTGCGCTAATGTGCGTGGCTTTTGTCTGATTTATGCCGCAAAACAATCAAATTATTGCCAGCCCTCGGCCTCGGCCAACCCCTTTCGTATCGCCCCAAGGCCCCGCATATCTTGCGGTGCCCATTTTTTATGATATTTCTCTATTTCCCTTTTGCGGCTGCCGAGCCATTTCATTATATAGTCGCTTGCATGCACTGAGAAAAATGTAAGCTACATAAGACACACTACACAGAGAAAAGAGGCAATGGTTTTGGTTGTAAAAATATTTTAAAAAGTTTTTACTTAAAGTTTTAAAAATGTTTTTTGCTATGTTAGGCTCTATTTTCAATATTTAAGAATTATATGTCTTTTGTATTATCGAAAAAAAAATAAAAAAGTTTCCAAAAGTAAATAATAAAGACTTAAACTATTGTATATTAGAGGTTTGAAATTGCTTCCTAACATTATCATCTAATTTATACCACTATTTGGTATTTTAGCAGTTCTAAAATTAATCTAGTTCCAATATTTAACAATTATATGTGTTTTGTGTTATCAAAAAAAAAAAGTTTCCAAAAGTAAATAATTAAGTCTTAAAACACTTGTATATTAGAGGTTTGAAATTGTTTTCTAACATTATCATCTTATTTATAACACTTTTTGGTACTTTAACAGTTCTAAAATTAATCTATTTTCAATACTTAACAATTATATGTGTTTTGTATTATCGAAAAAAATAAAAGAGTATGTATATTAGTATTTTGAAATTGTTTTCTAACATTATCATCTAATTTATACCACTTTTTGGTATTTTAAGAGTTCTAAAATTAATCTCATCGTAATTGCTTGCTATTTTTTCTCAGTGTACCTTCAGCTTTCCAATTTTTTATACCGCTCTCCTTTTTTCCGCCTTGGGTTTTGTTTTTGTTTGCGTCTTGTTTCGGCGTTGAACTAGTTTTTGGGCCACCACCATTCAGCCCCGTCATCATGGATGGGGTGGGTGGTTCAAGAAGTTCCGGGGTGTTCTGGTGTTCGGTGGTGCTCCGCGTTTCTTCCGGAGGGGTGGAGTAAGCCGTATCTTATATCATCATCCAGTGGCTTTTCCGCCGGGATCCACAGGGGTTTTCGGGGCCGGACCAAAGTGTATCGGTGGTTCAAGGCGCAAGGCGTAAGTCTCAAGGCTCAGGATCCCAATTCCGATTCGAATCCCTTAGGCCAAGGACGAGGACCCTTCGAACGCCCCTCGCCGCCTCTGCCCAGCTGTTGCATAAATTTTCGCATTTAGCTGCTTGTCTTCCGCATGTGTGTGCGTATGGGCCGTGCACGTGTGTGTGTGTGTGTGTGTGTGATGGGGTGTCCTTTTGCGGATTTCGTGAGCGTTTTATGCAGCTCAAGGAATTCCGTTGAAGGCATGACAAGGCTTTTATTCCCCGCTTTCTCTCTTTCCCCCCGCGATGCCCTTTTTTCGAGGGGTATTTAAGGCCTTATTAAGAAGTGTTCTCCAGGATAAGTCTTTTCATATCTGAACAGGTCTAGATTATCTTTTATCGTTGTCTGAAAGGCTTTCTTTTCATAAGACTCTGCATTCAACTGTAATGCAGATGCTGAGATATTTATTTAATAATCCCTTGTGTACCATTATACAGAAAAAGAAAAAAAGTTTATAGTTTCTGCATTTCTACACTTGCCAAAATTCTAAAATATATGAGTTTCTACCTATAAGATATTATACCATATATTTATTTTAATATTTAATAGTTAGTTGATTTCAAGCATAAAAATAGGATAAATATATTTTTTTCAATTCTAAAATGTATTATTATTTTAAACTCCATTATTATGTTATTTTAGTTCTTATCAATATGCTAATATTGGTTTTTATGCTTACCTAGGCCAATAAAAACAGCCCACTTTTCCACCTCTAATGGTTTTGGGCTATGCAATTATTGGCAATCAGTCACCGGATACCTTTATTAATATGGAAGACAAGCTATCAATCATTTGAGGCCCCCAAGCATTAAGTAAGAGTATGCTTTTATCGTGTATCCAGGCGGAAAGGCAGTCCTTCTACTGGCTTCTTTTTTTCTTAATTTTCATTTGCAACCCAAACTTAAGAGCTCCCCGTTTTCGCTGTTGTCAAGGACTGTCGGATAGTCGAGTTGTCGGGGTTACCAAGTCGGGGGCCAAAATGTGCCCATTTGGGCCAAGTTAGTCAAGTCAGCCAAGTGAGAGCTCGCGGAATTCGAATATGGCCTCTGCTCCTCCAGTCCCTGCCCATTTGTTTTTTCGTTGTCATAACAAAATCAACAAAACATAAACCGAAATTGATTCCGCTTTTGTCTATCGGCCAGAAGGAGCAGATAATTGGCTTCATTAATGCGAACATGTTCATTTGAATTATTTTTTACATAAACGAGTCCAGAATGCCACCAGCCAAAGCCAATAAACCCGATAATCTCGCTTTCAGTAATGCAAAGACGGCGATATGGCACTACAAGGCTGGCGCTTTTTCGGTGTCTCGGCAACCATCATCATCTACATAGGCGGCGTCCTGTTCCTATCCATGAACAACATACCAGGCTCGCATCCCAAGAGACCGCGCATCGAACGCTTCGCCGAGGTGAGTCACGAATTTTCAATTTAACGCTGAGGCAGCTCTAAAGTGAAGTGGCAAATGGCAAGTGGCAAGTGGCATGTGGCGTGCAACATTTGGCATTCCAAGGAAAATGTACGAAAATAGTATCGTAAAATCTATAGTGTGCAGGTGTCCTTAAAAGTACTAGCATTTTCGCCATTAAAGTTTTATCGTTGATCGTAATAGCTATCCACAGATTCGTTAGCTTTACTATGACCATTAAAGTGAATCGTTTAGCAATCACATACAATCAAAACTGGCTGACTTTTAACAGACTTACATTGAGTACTTAAAGTTTAAAATACCTTAAATCAAATCAAATGGCATTTAAAAAAGCTTAAAGAGGTCAATAAAATATATTCATTAAGAAATGTTTTAAAATATGCGAAATATTTAGCAACCTTATAGAACAAAACACAAGGATAACTAACGTTACAAACTTACATATTCTACCAAAAATTATAAATTAATATCAGTTAAAAGACGATTGTTCTTAAATATCTTTCAAACGAGATTACTAAAAGCAGCCAACTAATTTTTCCATTAAAGAAGGATAATAAAATATTTGCATTCTAGTAGAAAAAGAGTTTATAAATGAATTCTAACGCCGAATACATATGTATACCTTAAATTATTTTAGTTTGCTATAGCAAATATTTGTATATATCTATAAATACTTCAAGTTATTTTCAAGTTTAATTAAAACCCCCTTTCACTAACTTATTTATTTAATTATTTTACCCAGTTCCCCAGCTTTCATAGTCCTCGGTTTCCGATGCCCAGCCGAAAGATGACGATACGCTGGTGTCGCGACCTAAAGTACATAAATCGAGATCTTCCAATCTACGCGGACTACAAGGCCGACTTCTACAGTGAGTATGAAGGGGGGAAGGAGTTGTAAAGAGTTGGATATCCTAACCTTTTCACCCATTTCGACCCCCTAGCGGCCCTGCCCAGCGATGTCAGCGCCGCCCTGCAATCCTTGCCAGCGTTGACAGCCCTGGCCAGTTTTCCGGGCAGCGGAAACACCTGGCTGCGCTATCTTCTCCAGCAGTCCACCGGCATCCTTACGGGCAGCATCTACAAGGACTATGGCCTGCTGAAGACCGGCTTTCCGGCGGAGAACGTCTGCAACAGCTCAGTATTACTGGTGAAGACCCACGAGTGGGGCAGCAAGGCGTGGGCCCCCTTCTCGAAAGCAATACTCCTCGTCCGGGATCCGGAGAAGGCCATCATCGCCGAGTTCAATCGCCAGAGTGGCGGTCACATCGGATTCGCCTCGCCGGATCGCTACAAGCGCACCAAGGGGAAATGTACGTTCCGGTTCCATACATTACTGGCATGGGGTCACTAACTAATTAGGTCTAGTTACGACAATTAAGCGTTGGAAACTATTAGGCCAGTGCTAGTTCTACTCTTAAGTACTTAATACTAAATTCATTTTGTTTTGCCGATCTAAGCCTCTGATTCTGAGGTTATCTTAGGTGACGATATTATATTAGATGATCCTGGGATCTTCCAATAAGAGAATTATATGTTCTCATTGGCCCTTCTTATTATCATAGTAATGTTGACATTTTTAATTTCAAGTTTATTTTTAAGCCCCATCAGCTTAGAAAATATTTAGACTAAACCAATTTAAAGCCTATCTGAATTTATACATTTTATTATACCCGTTACTCGTAGAGTAAAAGGGTATACTAGATTCGTCGGAAAGTATGTAACAGGCAGAAGGAAGCGTTTCCGACCCCACAAAGTATATATACTCTTGATCAGGATCACTAGCCGAGTCGATCTAGCCATGTCCGTCTGTCCGTCTGTCTGTCCGTCCGGATGAACGCTGAGATCTCGGAAACTATGGGAGCTAGGCTATTGAGAATTGGCGTGCAGATTCCTGAGCTTCTTACGCAGCGCAAGTTTATTTCGGCACAGTGCCACGCCCACTCTAACGCCCACAAACCGCCCAAAACTGTGGCTCCTACAGTTTTGATGCTAGAATAAAAATTTTAACTGAAATGTATTGTTCTCATCACCCAAAAAAAAGTTTGCCACGCCCACTTTAACGCCCACAAACCGCGAAAACCTGTGACGCCCACAATTTTCATGCTAGATAAAAAATTTTAACTGAAATGTATTGGTCTAGTCGATACCTATCGATTGATCCAAAAAAAAATTTGCCACCCCCACTCTAACGCCCATAACGCTTAAATCTGTATACCGCCGGTAGGTGGCGCATTTTAATCTCGCTTTGCTGCTTGCATATCTCCATATAGCTGAGTAACGGGTATCTGATAGTCGAGGTACTCGACTATAGCGTTCTTCCTTGTTTTTATTTGTATTTCTTAAATAATATCTAGAAGGACAATAACCATGAAATATTTTCAATTGTTTTAAGAAATATGGGTTACATGTTCTCATTTTTCCTTGGTATTCCAAGTTGCTTAAATATCGACCTACTACTGGATTTACTTAAAGAAGTTATGGTAACCTTTAGCAAATCTAAATATAACTTCAAAAATGCTATGACCTTTTAAAATAAATCCAGTCAGTCTGTCGAAACTTAAGCAAGTGTCATATGACCTTAATGAGCTTTCGAGGCTGTACCTATTTCCCTCTGAAATAATCGATCTGTGAGTTATTAAAATATTGACCTGCTTTTATTATCTCATTACAGACTGGCAGCAGTTCGTGAGCAACAAGCTCAAGGGCTGGGAGGTGATGAACCTCAGCTGGGCGCGCAACTTCACGGGCGGGATCAAGGTGGTCTTCTACGACGACCTGGTCCACCACACGGAACGGGAGCTACGCTCGATCCTGGAGTTCCTGCAGTTCCCGGTCAACGAGCAGCTGATGCGGTGCGCCATCATGCGGAAGGAGGGCATCTTCCGGCGGAAGAAGCGGCTGCTGTCCTTCGATCCGTACACGGAGTCCATGAGGGCGGAGGTCCAGAACCGTCGGCGCATCGTCTACGGATTGCTGGGGCGCCAGGAGCCGTAGGATATATGTACCATATATACATCCGATGTATAAGAAAACTGGGCAACGAGAAGGGAAATCGAATTCGTACCACCAACAATACAAAGAAACCGAACAGAAATCACAATTGCAACAACGATGCACAAGGCAAACGGAATTGCAATCGAGGAATACTTCAGCTCATCACGATTTGTAGGACCATAGATCTCACTGGGAGTCTGCATTAGGTAGTAATGGCCCCCATGAATAGTCCCATTTTTCCACCCAGACCGGATTCCCAATCGTTTGCTGCTCGCTTTGGCGCATTAGTTCAAATTTTTTTTGTTTACACACTAGGTATGATATATTTATATTATTATATAGACGCATAACTTTAGGTTGATATATGTTTGTACGTATTTGGTATAGGCTATACAACAAGGTATTATGATTCCTGAACGAATTTATGAAATTCATTATAGGCCATGTTGTGCTTCATCGCTCACCCAACTCAACTCAACTCAACTCATCCGCAACTTATCCTTTGGCCGCGTTGAGCTCCCATATTAGATTATCCTTGTAAAAAGTTTTATACACGACTCTACAATAACTTGTGAAATATTAACAATGGAACGTATTAGATAATTGTACAAAAACGAAAATCAAAAAAAAAAACAAATCGAAAGAGAAACAATGAAGTGGATTTAAAAACTAAATATTTATATTTGTTTTACTTTTGGGATGGAGGTTGAACGTGCTTATAGGATCGAGCTTTAAGAGCTTTCGTCCTTTCATAGCTTTTAGGGAAAAAAGGAGAATAAATAAACTTTAAAAAAGTTCTGAATTGCTTTTACGAGCTTTCAGGATATCCTCAAAACTTTAAAGCTTCAAATGTATTTCTTTAAAAGCTTTTTGAAACTTTAAGGATACATGTAAAAATCGTTCTTCCGTGTTCGTTTTTAAATTAAAACCAATCCGGTTTCACACATAGATGGCGCCAGAAGGACGAAATTGAAAACTATAAAGTATCTGTGAAATCAAATTTTTGAAAGTGGACTATAAATAATAAAAATATAATAAAAATAAATGGTGTAAAAAAAAAGAATATAAATGAGTTTTAAACACCTCAATCAAAAGAAACTGTCAGAAATGGATTGTTATGAACTAAATATTTTTGTAAGACATGTACATTTACTCTGACATAATTTATGTCAAGGCTACCACACAGGATTTCAAGATTAAACAAATAGATTTAGAAATATAGGATCCGTCTTCTTTCAATCCTTCAAATTGCTCATTTGAGAATTCTAATTCGATAATTTAACGCATATTACAATCAGATAAAAATATATTTCTTTAGAATTCTATTTTATAAGGAATCCAATTGCAGTTAAGATTCGATAATTTAAACCGGTTACAATCGGATACAAATATATTTCCTTAGTTGTGCATAGAAATAAAAATACAAAAACTACTTATTTACAAAAGATTAAAAATATACTAATATTTTTGTTAAATCATTCAAAACTAGAACTTAAAAATACATTTTTTTTTTCAACTAAAAACTTAAATTGTTTTAAAGTGGTTAGAATTATATATTGGATAATAATAATCGTTTAGAGAGTTATTACCGAATTAGAATCAGAACAGAATTTTTTTATAAAGTAAAAGTTTGAAAATTGTAAAATATTTTAAAAATGTTATTATATCATAGGTAGGTTCCTCAACGAGGTACCCTGTAATCGGGTCGAAAGGCCACTGAGATCGGAACACCCTCTATGTGATTTGCCATGCTGCATGCTTTTAACAGTTGCACTGCAACAACTAGGCCTCCGCCAACCCCCCCTTTGGACTGACCCACCTGCTGGCTATCCCTGACCCACCCACCACCTACTCCCCCCCCCCCCCCCCTCTTCCACCCGGCACCCATCCCTACAGCCGCATGAGCCCCACTGACATGTACGCCCATTTTTGTTTTGGCATTGTTGGCCGCCGCGTTGGTGTTTTGTGCCTTTTGTTGAGGCCCAGCCGCCACCCACAGGGCCCCATCGAAAATCAACCAAAAAAAAAAAGGGGCAAAAATGCGGAGAAAAAAAAAATTGTGCCATATGCTGGACGCGGAGCATTGCGATGCTCGGGTTTTCCAACGGGGCTCGGGCTCGTCGCAATGGGGTGGGTTCTACGGAAACCCACTGCCACCCACTGATACCCACTTCCCAGCGAGGACGATCCAGTGCGCAGACGCCGCACCACTGAAGCCTGGCATTGGCTTCGTCAAGTTTGGAAGGATACGCCGGGTAGAGACACACCGTCGACTGCCCAATTCCAGCTGAACGAAGGCGCCGGCTGCGCTGCCCGCTCCCATCGGGCGACCAATCAAAGGGCACATCCTGGCATTACATAAGAAATTCGGTGGCCATTTTGAGTACGGCATGTGGACACGCCCACGCTGATAAATAATGAAAACATGTCGTCCGCCCCATTGAAAATAAACTCTGAAGTTAGCGAAACTCATCATAGAATTCTTTATCACAACACCACGCGCGCTTGTCTAGTTGTGAAATCTGTGTGTCCTGTGCGCTGGCCGTTTTTAGTTTCGACAAAAGCATAGTTGAAGGCGGCTCAATAAACACAAAAAAATATATACACATATTTAGAGCGGGACGGTACGGTCAAGCGGTAGCGGTAGCGGTAGCGGTACGGTACCAAACAGGCCAAACAGGAAACGGAAATCGGAGCAAATCGACAAGTCGACAAGTCGAGACAAAACGCGGGCCAACAGCTCCGCAACGGTAAACAGTTTGAACGCCGACGCCAAACTGTTTTTACCTTTTCGAGTGCGCGTAATGCAATTACAGTCCAAAAATTATTAAAAAAATATATATAATTACCGACGGCGGCCAGTTAGTTAGCGAAAATCACCTTGGCAACATTTTTTTACTGTGATTTTTTTTGCTCAGTTTCGGTCCAAACGCGTTTATAACAAATCAATTCAAAAAATACCCAACAGAAACTAACCGGCCAACAAAGGAATTTCTACTTTAAAATACAAAAATCAGTAGTGCAGTGAAAATCGAAAGAAAGAAAGAAGAAAGTAGAAAGTAGAGAGAAGAAAGAAGAAAGAAGGGGCGCATTCGCATTCGAGCGGGCCCAGTGCATTTGATTTGATCTGTTGATGTCCTGCATGCAGGACACGCGCTAAAGCTGTCCCAGTAAGTGCTTCAAAATTTACTCGCCAACCACTTTCGACGCCTCCAGGGCGTTCAAGCTGGAGGAGGATTTCGTCGGCGGCTGCATGACAATGTCGATGTACTCGACGACGGATAAAATGAAAATGTCAGCGCCCAGTTGTTTTCCAGGACGCTACAGTCCCTCCTATCGAAGTTCGGAGCAAATGCGACGCTGCATGCCAAATCCATCTGTAAGTATCAACTGGGAACTAAGTCCCTGGGAACTAGGTCCCGAAAAGTCCCATCGACCTTATCGCGAAAGTTAGGGGAGTCTTGAGTCCCGTTGATTGTGGTCTCTCAAGACCAACACTCTTGCGATTCTTCCTTCTGTTCTTTAACCTCTCTTCGTCTCACAATTATGCAGTCTTATAACCTCAGAGTCTTGCTATCCTAATTAGTTTAACTACGAGTTACTTTATATTGATCACTTGATGGATATAAGTGAAAGATTTTGGAATATCCTTGTGAACGTTGGCCTACTATTTGAATCTTGAAAAAGATATTAGGACTTTACTTAAGGCTTTACAAACCTAATTTGTTTTGTTTTGAATAATATAATTCATAAGGCAATCATTTCACTTCATCCTTATTTTCATAATCTTACAATTTCTTTGATTAATATTTGCTGAGCCCATAGTATTATGTTATTTCATATCATATCATATTATCATATGTTATCTTGTATCAGCGAAACCTGCAAATTATCTTCATATGGTAGTTAGTATCACTAGTAAGCTACATTTCTTAAAGGATATTCTCTTTATTTCTTCATCTTCATCTAAAATACCATTTCTTTATTAGTTCTTACTTAAAATTGTAACATTTCACAGAGCCACTTAGGATTAAATTAGGCTTATGCAATACAACTATGAATAATTTAATACCTTAACGCAATTACACATGTAGATAATGATCATATATAAGAAAGTTACTATACCACGGAATATCCTTCCTTCTACAGATTCACATCTCGTCATCTTGCGATTCTCTCGAGGTATGATTTTCACATTAGTACGTTTTCTTCACAATTTCACCGAGTCATTCCACAGCAAATTGATTTTGCAATGGAATGTAATCAAAAACTTTTGACAATCACAAAACTTCAAGTCATCCTATCGCTTATGAACTGTAACGAATTCTGACAACTTACACGCATTTATTATATTTAAAAAAAACATGACATTGAGAATATAAATTCACTGTTCGAGATGTGGTAGAATGCACAAATAGTTTTTAACAGTAAACTAACTTTTGTATCTTCAAATTTCATTGCATAACGTAAATTTCCCATCTATCCTTGAATTGGAAAGTGTTATTTAAAGCCAATTTAAGCCTCAACTTGACGGATTTACATTCCATATTAATGAATTCAATTTATTTAATGGGATTCCATTACAATCTAAAGCTGTAGTTCTAAAACACCAACTTTAAGGCGATTTTTAATTCCCGCATTCTTAAAATCAATACAAATACTAAATATGCTTAATAATCTGTAGATCATAACTAAATATAATTTCGCAAGTATGGAACAAAACATACTATACAATAGAAAAGTCTGCATAAATCCTTGGAAAAACATTCCTGTACTCTACTCAAGTTCTTTTCAGTAACTTCTAAGTAAATATTTAATAATGTGCCTTTAAATGTCCTTACTTTAGGAACGAATCAAATTCCCGTACTCTTAACAAGTTCTACTTAGTAACTTCCTAACAAATATTTAATAATGTGCTTTTAAAAGTCAATATTTTAGGTTCGATTCAGTTTTCGTTGAATAAATCTATCAAGAAACTTATACAACAGCAATAACTTCTTATGCTTAAAATGTAATTTTACCTTTTTGCAAAGTTAACTAAACATATATAAGAATTCGAATAGGTTGCTGTTTCTAATTTAAAAACAATTTATTATTATTTTATTCATTTGGCTTTGCAAATTAGACCTAAATAGGCAAATAAACATGACAGTTTTTCCGCATAAGGACCAAGTTAACAACCATATCAAAGGGGAAAGTGGGCATTATTTCACAACCTGTTCCTGTGACCCGCAAATATGGGTTCCATTCATACTTTCCATCGCATTCCGCAGCTGAATATAAAAAACCCCCGGCTCACAACCCAGTTCTGCGATATATAGAGCTTAGGGATCCCGTGTTTTTCCTGTCTGAATGCATTAATAACGAAGAATTCGGAGTATTTGGCAGGCGTCTCGGAGTTTGCCAGTGTCCTGCTGAATCATTTATGAGCTTTGAGTTAAAAATTGAATGGGAACATGGGCAGACATTAAATGGTTATTACTGACAGTTCTCAGACAGGTTTATTGATGCCAGTCTGCTGGCCAGGATTACAGGTGGAAAAGGAACAGAAACAGGAGCAGAAACAGGAAACGGAAATGGAGCGCATTTCCATTTCAACTGGCGATAATTTCCGCCAAACATTTGTCTTAATTACGTCATGAATGTCGCTAAAGTTTCCCGGATTCCGTTGGCCGGTTTTTGTGGGTCTTACATTGCCCACTAAATATGTACCCAAACTCAAGGGTTGTGCAGTAACCTTGAAATGTGATTTGAAATTCATTTGCATTAATTATTTACCAACTATTTGTATGCGCTGCTGACCAGCTAGACAAATAAAAAATGTAAAAGCACAGGGTAGAAGAACAAAGATGGAAAAAATTATACGAGCTGGCTGAACGATAATGTTTATACCCTGGGTTTACCACCCAATTTAAGAGTTTCTTAATGGAATGACTTATTGAATGAAATCGGAATAAAAACTGTTGTTTATCAAAAGGGTTTTTTAGTTTTTTATTTAAAAGCCACTCAAATGAAAACCATTTTAAGTAATCATTTTTAATTAGAGAACCTCGAATAATGTGTAACATATTAATTAATGCTTAACGTTCTATTCATTTATGAGCTCTTCCAAAATTTGTATAGGTTGTATAGGTTTAAAACTTATTTTAAGTTTATCTTGTGTACAAAAAATCAACCCAAAGATTTTTTGAATGGCCTAAGAAGCTATTTAAATCAAGTCCACCTCAAAAGCATTTATTTTAAAAACAATATCCGAGATAATAGCGTTTTAAATTTTTTACGAGTTGATTTAGGATGTGGATTTAGTGCGCTATAATATCTATAACTAAGATTTCCATAACAATTCGTATAAGAAAATCCAAAAAATTTAAAAAATTATTTTTCGTGTGGTACAAGTAAAATTGAATTATTAATTGTATTTAACAAATTGAAACTTTTAAATTTTCATTAAAAAAAGATATAATAAATAGCTTTAAATTAGGTGAAAAAATGTTTATGTGCGTTGAGACCTAAATTACCCAAATACAAGCCCCTGAAAAATATAAATTTAAAAAGTAGGCACTTTAATTTCAATTGAACTTAAAAAACACCAATAAAAACTAAGTGGCAGGACAATTTATGGAAGAAAAGTGTCTGGTATTTTCTTCTTAAGTTGTACTACCCTTTGCTAGGGCATAAAATGTGCATAAAGAAATGAGAAAACAGACTTGGAAATTGGTGGAAAATGTCCAGAGTCAGGTGAAAAAAAAGTTGATTGCCTTGAGAACAGGTGAATGGGAAATCCGGGGTGGAGGGCTACCTTTTTTCCCACCCCGCCGACCGCGGATTTTCCTCTCATTTTCCAACCCCGCCTGCAGGTCCTTAAATTAATCCATCACAAAAGCACTTTAAAGAAAAAAAAAAAAGAGATCGAAAAAAATGGGAAAATCACTTCAAGTGTATTTCTTCTTTAAGAGGCAACAACTACATTTGCTTATCGGATTTATACATGAATCTCCCCTCGCAGCTTTCAGCTGGCCGTTAGCCACTTTTCAGCTTTTTTGGAAGCTGCCAGCGGACCAAGTTGAATGATCAAAGCGGCGGATTTATAGGATTTATATGCTACCCTTGGCTGGGCATTAAGCAGGGAAAAGCAGGACTCAGAAGTGGGAGGGAAATTCGGAGGAAATCCGGGGGAAATCCGGGGGTGGGACACCGCTTTTTGGCTGGTTACAAAAACACTTAACGCCTTGCAGTCCATTAAATGGAAATTTGTCGCCGTTGCCCTGGACCGAAATAAACTCGTTGAAGGCTGCAAAACCGAGCATTGAAAACCAGAAACCAAAAATCGGGGGGGGAAGTGTGATTTCCAGGGGCGGAGGTTTCAACAGGGGCAGTTGTCATTTAACTTGAATTGTTTGGCTGCCGCATTAAATGGACAGCGGCGGCGTTAATTTGATTTAAATATTCATAAACTGCATTAAAACGAAACCAGCTGGAAAACAATTGACAAATTATTGGCAAAACAAAAATAAATGAAAACGAGTGTTGAATATGTATACAAACAGTAGGCAAACGAGTTGAATTGGTGGATTAGCAGCTCAGTTTCAGCTGAATGAAATATTAAATAGGGTAAAAACTATTAGGTAAATCAATGGGTCTTATTTTATTGATATATAAACAAAGTCCTTGAACAACTTATTGGGTCAAAAACAAGCATTTTCCAGGATTATTTTATATTTTTAATGATTTTGTACGCTGAAATGATTTGGAAAAGAAATGTATTTAAAAACATAGTAATCTCTCCTGATTTTACCATTTTTGGGACTCCTAAAAAAGCACACATCCTTTGGAAAACATAGAACTTCTAATGATCATGAGACAATTTAAAATCAATTTTATTTCTGTAAGTATTTTGTTGCGTTTTTAATTTATTTGAATTGTAAGCATTTAAAAATTAACCATTGTTTTGTGTAAAGAATTTTAAAAATAAATTGTTAAGTTATTGGGTACCAGATATAGTTTCGAGGATAACGAGATTAAACTGTATAGCGTCAGGCTTTATGACCATTACTATTCTTTTCTTTGAGAATTTAAAGATATATTACCATAGCTAGCTACATAAACAGTATCTACAGAGATGGTATTAAGTTTCACATAAAATAAAATCATTTCAATATTTTAAGCATCAGTTTAGCCACATAAAATCAATAAAATTCAATTACCGACGAACTCTGGTTAAATTAATTTTATTTATAAAGTTATTTTGTATAATTTTAAGATAGTTGTGACTTCTTAAGAAATGTATTTTTAGTTGTAGTTTGGTTCAAATCGAATATAAGGATTATGTTTTTGCATATAAACCAATGTCTACTTGTAATACTTCTCCAATATTTCCCGCAACTTAAAAGATATCCTGCGAGTTTTAAAGTCTCACATTCACTCGAATTTAATTGCTCCAGTATTCGAGGGTTCGTTTTGCAGCGCAATCGATAAAATTAAGCATTCAGCATTGCGTATCTATTTACACACATCATAAATATTAAATAGCTACAAAAATAAACAAACAAAAAAAATCAAATTATATATATAAGGCACACACATCTACACAGGACTCACACACACACACACAGAGGACGAGACTCACGTGGAGAGAAAAATGACTCAAACAAACAAACAAAGTGCGAGACAGAAAGAGCAGGACGAAAAGGATAAAAAAATAACAGTTCACTTGATTAATTTTTCACACTAATAAAGAATTTATGTGCAAGTGTGAACCTGCACTGCGAACCCCATACATATATGATGTGTGTGTGTGTGTGTGCAGGTCAAGACAGAGTCCTGGCCATCTTCCCTCTCCCTCTCCTGGCTAGGATCCTGGCCTAGGTCGTGGCTAAAAGGAGAGAGGAAAAGAGAGAGAAAGAGAGGTCCTGGCACTGCATAATTTGATGAATGACTGCGCATATTAATTCATAAATTAATTTGCTGCTGCGTTGCGGTGAAACATTTATTGGCCAACAAACTGTTGCGAATTCTGGTCAGGAGTGTTTTCCGGTTTTACTTGGTCCTGCAGTGGATAATATATCATCTAGAATAGAGAACAGTAATGAGGTACTGAAAGAAAGTGGTAAATTTTCAAAATATGATTCGGATAGGAAACATTTTCTGGCTAAAGAAGTTGGGACATTTCCAAAATTTGACAACGACAACGTTATAATACTGGCTTTTAGAGTATTAAACTACTAGCATTTACAAGAAATATAGTTCCTAAGTTCAATATCAATCTTCATATGAATTTAACTACATGGAAAATGTTACCGCAACTTAGATTTCAAAATCTGAAAGTTCACATCGAAGCGAATTTTACTCTGACTTAGCTTTAACTTTAAATCTTAACATTAATATAATATTAAAGCGATGGATGTTTCGAGCAGTAGGATTTTAAAAATCTGATCTCAGACTTTCAGATTTTAAGATGTTGAAATCCATACTGCGGTCACACTTTGAGATCCTAATCAACTTACATTATTAATAAAAAAAAACAGTGGAAACTATATTTAAGCTTAAGACCTATTTTTAAAAAACCTTGAGAAGGACAAAATTAAGATCTAAGTTGAGACGCAAATAAATAAGTTCCTAAGTCCAATACTTTAAAAAGAGCTTTAAGGTCATGGGAAAGTGAATTTGTTATGTTTCAAGTAAGGTTAAAAACCTTTTAAGGTCAAACTGGGATCATCTTTTAGCACATACCTTACAGCTATGGTCGTTGTTACTTAGAGATCTCTTTTTTGAACTCCGTTTTGGTTCCTTGTGTTTCGTTTTCGACCCAGAAGTTGGATCCTGTTTTTGGGAGCACGCATAAACGTGGCCATTAAGGCAACTGTCGCACCGGTAACATGGCCAAACCGACCCCCTTTGGGCCCCAACTTGCAGGTGCAAACAAACTGTCGTTGTCAGAGTATTTGCACACCCACGCCCACCAAGGGCCACGCCCCCTGTCAAAGACGCCCCCTTCGACCACGTTTAAGCGACAATGAGTGGTCGGCCATGGTCGAATGGTTGGATGGTTGGATGGTCGAGAATGGTCGAGTCGAATGGGCCAAGACGTCATTAAGAATGCACAACATTTTGATTTCTACAATGGCCGTCCCGTCGCCCGGTTATTGCGGTCCTTCCATTGCAAAGGACAAAAAGAGACAGAACGCAGCAGAGTGAGGGAGATGGGCAACAGAGGGGTATGGAGCTCTACACAGAGATACCAGTATTTAAATATTTGTATAAAAACCGACTTTTTATAACCCAAAAATTTGATACATTTTATTCAAAATTTTACCTTTAAGTTACTGAATTCATAGTATTAAATCTTCTAATTTTTCTACAGAACATATTACCTTCTACATATAAAATAAGTGATGCGTATCGCTTAAGATTTCATTTTTATCTTAAATTCCTTCATTCAAGTTTTCGGTCCTTAAATGTTAGCTTGGGGCTCTATTACAAACATGTAATAATTTCAATATCAGCATGATATATACAATTTTGGTTTATACATATATTTCAACACATTCTTAAAGTGAGAAACAAATTAGTAAAGGTGAATGGCAATAGATCCATTTAGAAATAAAGTGAAGTTCATTTAGACATCCACCATAAGGATTTTAATAGTCATGTTGTTATAAACATTCATCATTGCCGATACTTGAGCAGAATTATATATTTTGTGTCTCAATTTTATAATAATCATATATAAAAGAAGCCCCAAAACCTTGAATATATATGCGGCAGGTTTTTAACTAATTACACCGAAAGTTCCTATGATAGATATATAAAATAAACATCTGAATTGAAAGTTCTAAAATTTTTAAAATAGCTATACCCTAGATAATGTAATCCATAACATAAATTGTTCTGCTTGTCCCCATGGCAGCTAAATGATTTAGATGTCCGATTAAAATCAATTTCTTTCGAAGTTATATTTTGTTTTCCAATCCTTCCTATGAGAGTTATAGGATATAGTTGTCCGATCTGCTCCGACTTACATAGATTAGATCGACTAGACTAGAAGAATATATATTTTTATGAAATCATAATACCATAATGCAAGGGCATACAAAAGTATGCCAAAATATCCGTGCCCAATTTTTTTTTATTTAAATGAGATCTGTTTGGCTTAAAGCCCCTTGATTTTCTCAGTGCACCTGCTGGGCCTTCGAATTACGCCTTTCGCCTGAAAATGGGCCGCAAAACGTGAGCGATGCCGATGCCGATGTCTTTTGGCCATGTGGGCTCCGTCTCATTCACACTTAACCCCCTTCTTTTCGTCTTTCGTTTTCGTCGTGCGGCGTTTTGAAGTTTTGTGCGCATCTAAATAATTGATTAACTGAAAAATTCGTGCAAGTTTCGTATACACAAGGAGTTTTCAGCGTCCACATACATATATATGTATATATATAAATTTATATGTATGTCTATATATAAAATATAAAATCGATAAGACTGGAATAATAAAGACGACGACGAGGACGGCGACGACATGAAGATGAACAAGCGGGCACGGGAGCCGAAAAACTTTTGATATTATTTATTTAAAAACCAGCTAGTGGAGTCGTGGGAAGTAGAAAGTGGGGTGCCCGACTAAAAAATCAATACGAACCGAGCTGGTTAAAGGCTTTAAGGTTCTTTCTTTAACTCCAAAATACAAATAAAACAAAAAAAAAATTAAAATAATTGCTGCACTGGCACTTCAATCTATACACATACTATCGATGTTTGTTCCGTCTTTTCAGAGTCGTTTGTTAGAAGATGCTTCCCTATTATGCAATTCGTGGTCAGCACGTCAGAATGTAAGTTTAAAATAACACTCAACAAAAAAAAACAAAAAACAAACCAGTAAACCATGTTTGTTTTGACTTGATTGATTTTCCTTTTCTGAAATTCGTTTTTTGATACGTATGCATTTGGTATTTGATCTCTCTCGCCGAAGCCGACCTATATATATATATCTCAGTATATCTATAAGTATGCCAACGTGTATCTGCCATCGAAACTTTGCCTTTGTTTAATCGAAAATTGCGAATTGGATTTGGGTGATTTGATCTCTATGTTCCCTATTGTTTCTTGCCTGCGGATTATATATGTATACCCCTGCATCCCGTACTCCCCTGTAACCCAAAGCCCATACCTCGTACCCCTACATATCCAAATTTTGAGTCCTAAGTCTCCCCCGTATGATATCCGGCCTACTGACCATCCCGATCTCCGCTCTTCTATCCTCTGCAGGGTGATATCTTCGCGGGCATCAACGATGGGATCCTCAGCAGAGCGGAGGCCCTGGCCGCCGTCGACATCCAGAAGCATCAAGCCCAGCATGTACATAGCCAAATGCCCTCCCAAATCAAGCACGACGTCATGTACCACCATCACTCCATGAGTGGGCCCCCGCAACGTCCACTGCAGGTGAGTCCGAGTCTTAAGTTACCTTTCAGTTCGGGGGGATTATCAAAGTGTATCACAACATTATCAACCACAATCCCTTTAAATAATCCCTACTTTCTTCAGACCTATACAAAACCAATCTCTTTTAACCAGCGGTCGGCAGCTTCTCGTTTTCAGCCGCCACACAAACAGTGTACAAGAGCAGTCGGCACACATAAGCTATCCCATGAAAATTATTTACACTAATGAAAGACAGAATATCATCGCCGACCGCTGCTTTAATTAAACCCTGCTTTCTTAAGACCTGAAATAATATTTCACCGTTATTACTTTTGAATATCTTAGGGTGTTTTCTTATAAAAAATCCGAAAGTAAGAAATCTTGACTTTTAAGTGATTAATGGGTATTATCTATTGAAATTCGTGCAGGACTTTGATGATTTAGAACCCTAAAATAGGATCAGGTTTTTATAACATTATCTTACAATTGTTTTACTCTTTAACTAATATTTTTGCCTAAAACTTTGTATTAGAAATTTTGGTTAAAGGGTCCAATAAACATTGTATAAAATATGACCTGCTTTTTGTAGAATTTTAAGTCTGGTGAATTGGGCTACAGACGTCCAAAACTGTTCTTTCATTTAGAAAAATTGTCGTGGTATAATTAATAAAAAAAAATGTTAAAAATATTGTTAGAATGTTGTTAATCTACTTAACTGATCGATATACTCAACACTAAAGCCCTTTAAAACGTATTTCCATACCAAATACCTCTCAGACCCTTCGTCTTGGGCACCCGTCTGTATGGAACCCATAATGTGGCCGTCATTTCAAATCCTTAACGTCTCGACTTGACTTATTGGGACAGCTGAGACGAAACCAAAGCAAATATGGATCCAAACAACTTCAGGAAGTGGAAATCCAACGGTTGATTGAACCCAGTCGGCACGCCCCCTTTTGCGGTTGCCCCTTTTGAGTGTGTATTGGTTGGATTTGGATGGGGGTATTAGCCATCGACTAGAATGCTGCAAATTATGAAAGTCACTCCCTGATGAAGCGGGTTATAAATGGGGGAACGGAATCGGAATCGGAAACGGGAAACGGGAAGGGGAAACGGAACTGTCGCATTGGGACAGCCGAGAACTCCAATTTCCGTTTTCGATGGTCACACGCATGTCTACCTATAGATATATACCTATACATGTATATATTTATGTGTGTGTGCGGTTAATTTGAAATGTTTCTTTAATAAAATTAAAATTGTGACGTGTAAGCCTTCTGGGATTGTGCCACGTGACGGTCGTTTGCCAGGTAAGCACATCATGATTCGTGTCGTTAATTGTATTGTACTTCAACTCGAACTGGGCGTTCCAAAGAACTTTCGAAAAAGGGGGTTAGGGGCCCAAGTGGTGGTTGCTGCTGCTCTATTAGAAGTTGATTGTAATCAAATTACACAAGCAACCTGTTTTTTTTCTGTCGTTGTCCCGTTTTCAGAGCCTCCAGCTAGTTGTATAGTTGCTCTAGCTGGTGTTGCTGCGGTGCTCATGTTGCTCCCGTGCTCATGTTGCTCATGTTGCTCGTGTTGCTGTTGCTGTTGCCACTTGTTTTCGGCACAATCGAGCATGACGAAAGTGCGCCCTGTCCACGCGCCGTCCGCGGTGGTTGATGTGGTTGTGACCCCCACCTCTGCCGCCTTCAATCCTCCGTAGGCAAAATAATCCACCCAACCTCCACCCAATTCCGGGAGTCCCTCCTGGCACTTGGCACATGCCACATGGCATATAGCATAGAGCACATAACCCATAACCCATAACCATTCCCAATTGCCAGCGCGTGCTGTCCTTAATTTTCGGCAAACACACTCGGCGCACTCGAGAGTTTCGATTTCGGTCTCAGGTGCCGGCCAACTCTATCAATCACCCACACTCCCCAGTCCTCAGACACCCCTTAGATATATCAGTCCCATTCCTGGGCCCATTCCCATTCCCATTCCCATTCCCTTACACGATCTCCGATTCGATTGTTAACAAATTGGCTTTTCCGGGAAGAGGGTTCCCATCGAGAACTTATTAATAAAGACAAGAAATCAAAGAGCTCTGCGTTCTTGAAAGTCTCAAATAACAATCGCAACAGTTACTGATTGGAGGAGAGCAAATGTAGTCTTTAGAAAAGTAAACTTTTAAGGAATTCAATAAAATAAAAGAGTCACATAATTTTTGAGCTTGCTACAAGATTATTTTTAAGAAAATTTTCATATGCATGCTATGAATAAGTCAGTTTGTGTTGACCAATACAAAATGTAAAAAAAAATCAAAATCCCTATTAAATATTTCCTTAACCGCATTATAAGGTCTTAGTATTATTATTTTAGGACCTAGGGCACCGCCTGTACCTGTCCAGAACCAAAGATAGACCTAACCCTTCGATGGGACACTTGACACATTTTGTCAACCGCAAAAAAAGTTGGGCAGCCATAAGTCCTCAGTCCCACATCAAATATTGAGACCCCAAAATCTGGACAATGTGGGAATAGCCTAGTACGAAACAGCTGGGCCTCGAATATATGCAAACCACAAGATTGGCCACACGGAAAACAATTTATTTTTTAAAGGCGAAACTCGCGAGCCCAGCGAGCCTTGTCACTAAACCACTTATCCAATTCTTCTTCAACTTTGCAATATTTCTCATTGATAGCTTTCATATTACGGCGCATCCCCTCCAATTCACGCAATGTCCTATCGGTGTCCCGCTGGCGAAGATAGGCTCTGGCTTTATAACATTTCAAAAACTCATCTGATTCTTCAGGCGACATATCTATGTTCCCGACATCAGAATAGTCGTAAGAATCTAAATGAGACCGCATCTTAGCCTCATCTTCTGGATTGATTATACCCGTCGCATTAAATATATCCCAAATTTCGCTTACATCCCGGTCTCGTTGAGCTTCTTGATTAGGTTTATTTACTGTGTTGGAAATGGCAACCTCTTGAGACTGGGTTATATCCTCTGGCTTGCTATGCGGAAGAATATTTGGTATAGCCAGTTGCTTTAAAATGACCTCTTGGTTTAACACAGCTTCTGATTTAATTTTATTTTCTGGCTTGAGGAAATCAGTCTCTTGGCTTGGTTCAGTTTTTCGCTTACATTTATTTTGTGGCTTGGAGATAACATCTTTAGACTGCATTATAACCTTTGGTTTTCTTAGTGACAGGACCTCTGGTATAAGCCGTGGTTTAAAAATCATGTCTTCATTCAATTTAGCTTCTAATTTAATCTTATTATCTGCCCTAACGAAATCAGTCCGTCTGCTTGACTCAGCTAATAGTTTAAATGGATTCTTTGACTTAGGAATAAAAACCTCTTTAGCCTGCGTTATAACCTCTGGTTTGTTAAGCGAGAGAAGATGTGGTATTAGCCGTGTTGTAAAAATTACCTCTTGGTTCAATTCAGCTTCTGATGTAGTTTTATTTTCTGGCATGAGGATATCAATCTTTTGGCATGGTTCAGCTCTTAGTTTAAATTTATTCTTTTTCTTAGAGAAAACATCCTCATTAGACTTCTTTATAACCTCTGGCTTGGTAAGCGAGAAATTATCTGGTTTAAACCGTCGTTTAAAAAATACTTCTTCATTTAATTTAGCTTTTAAATTAATATTCTTTTCTGCCCTGCGAATATCAGTGTTTAGGCTAGGTTCAGCGTTTAGTTTAAATTTATTCTCTGGCTTAGAGAAAACAGCATCGTGAGACTGCATTATAACCTCTGGTTTGGTAAGCGAAAGGACATCTGGTATGAACCGTGGCTTAAAAAATAATTCTTTATTCCATTTAGCTTCCAAATTAAACTTATTTTCTGTCATTAGGATATCAGTCTCATGGCTTGGTTCAGCATTTAGTTTAAATTTATCTTTCTTAGAGATAACAACCCCTCTAGACTGCATTATATCCTCTGGTTTGGTAAGTGAGAAAACATCTGGTACAAGCCGTGGCTTAAAAAATACTTCTTCATTCAATTTAGCTTCTAATTTAACCTTATTATCTGCCTTTAGGATATCAATCTCCTGACTTGGTTCAGCTTTTAGCTTAAATGTTTTCTCAGACTTAGGGTTTACCCCTTTAGACTGCATTATAACCTCAGGTTTTCTTAGCGGTGTAAAACTAACCTCTTCGTTTAATTTAGCTTCAAATTTAGTATTATTCTCTGCCCTCAGGATATCAGTCTCTTGGCTTGGTTCAGCATTTAGTTTAAATTTATCTTTCTTAGAGATAAGAACCCCTCTAGACTGAATTATATCCTCTGGTTTGTTAAATTTAGTAAATTTAGCTTCTAATTTCGTCTTATTCTCTGCCTTTAGGATATCAATCTTCGGACTTGGTTCAGCTTTTAGCTTAAATGTTTTCTCAGACTTAGGGTTTACCCCTTTAGACTGCATTATAACCTCAGGTTTTCTTAGCGGTGTACAACTAACTTCTTCGTTTAGTTTAGCTTCTAATTTAGTATTATCCTCTGCCCTCAGGATATCAGTCTCTTGGCTTGGTTCAGCTTTTTGTTTAAATATATTATCTAGTTTAGAGATAACCTCATTAGACTGCATTGTAACCATTGGTTTTCTTAGCGAAAGAACATCTGGTATACCCTGTGGTTTAAGAATTACTTCTTTCTTCAATTTACCTTCTGATTTTATCTTATTTTCTGCCTTCCATTGAATTGGTTCAGCTCCTTGTTCAGATTCATTGCCTGTCTTAAAGATAACCTCGTTAGACTGCATTATAACCTCTGGTTTGGTAAGCGAAAGAACATCTGGTATGAACCGTGGCTTAAAAAATACTTCTTTATTCCATTTAGCTTCCAAATTAAACTTATCCTCTGCCTTTAGGATATCAGTCTCATGGCTTGGTTCAGCATTTAGTTTAAATTTATCTTTGTTAGAGATAACAACCCCTCTAGACTGCATTATATCCTCTGGTTTGGTAAGTGAGAGAACATCTGATACAAGCCGTGGTTTAAAAAATACTTCTTCGTTTAATTTAGCTTTTAATTTAACCTTATTATCTGCCTTTAGGATATCAATCTCCTGACTTGGTTCAGCTTTTAGCTTAAATGTTTTCTCAGACTTAGGGTTTACCCCTTTAGACTGCATTATAACCTCAGGTTTTCTTAGCGGTGTAAAACTAACCTCTTCGTTTAGTTTAGCTTCTAATTTAGTATTATTCTCTGCCCTCAGGATATCAGTCTCTTGGCTTGGTTCAGCTTTTTGTTGAAATATATTCTCTAGTTTAGAGATAACCTCTTTAGACTGTGTTATAACCTTTGGTTTTCTTGGCGAAAGAGCATCTGGTATAGCCTGTGGTTTAAAAATTACCTCTTGATTTAATTTACCTTCTGATTTTATCTTATTTTCTGCCTTCCATTGAATTGGTTCAGCTCTTTGTTCAGATTCATTGCCTGTCTTAAAGATAACCTCTTTAGACTGCATTATAACCTCTGGTTTGCTTGGTATAGCCTGGGGATAAAAATTCATCTCTTGGTTCGGCTCAGCTTCTGGTTTAGGAATATTAGCTTTGGCAGTCTGCCTTATAACTTCTGGTATAGCAGCTGCTCTAGATTCATTTTCTGCTTTAGAGATAGCCAAGTCTTGAGACTGCATTTTAACCTTTGTTTCGCAAAACGGTATAAAATTTGATATAGGATGGAGTTTAATGTCCATGTCTTGGTTTGGTACCACTCTAGGCTCAGGCGTTAAAATACCAGCCCCACCAGTCTGTCTTATAATCTCTGGTTCAGTAGCTGGTTTAGGTTTATTCTCTGTCATAGTAATAGTAGCAGTCACTCTTCTAACCTGTAAAGTAGCCTGAAGTCGAAGCATAATCTTTGGGATTGGTTTAGCTTCTCCTTCAACTCTATTTCCTTGCATTTGAATAACAACGTGACTGGTCTGCTTTACAACCCTTGTTTTGGTATGCAATATAACCCTAGATTTGGTTGGAGGTATAACATTTGGTTTTGTCTGCGACTTAACCTCAGGATTGGCCACTGGAAAAAACTCTCGGTTAGCTGGTGGTATAACTCTGGAATAATCCAACGGTTTTTGCCCTGGTTCTGACTTACGGAACGGACCTTCTTTAACTTCTGGCTTGGACAGCGACTTAACCTCCGGTCTAATCTTCATAATAACCTCAGGTTTTATCTGTGGCATTACCTCTGGTTTAACCTCTTGTTTTGATGTTATCGTTGCTTCGTTCTTGATCTCTGGTGGTGGTACTATCTCTTGGTTTTCTGTAACCACCAGATTCGCCTTTCGCTTTGGTTTCGGGGGTACCTCCGGTTTAACTTTAATTGGTTTTCCGTTTGCCTCATTTTTTGTTAGGTTGTCCGCTCCTTCCGCCTGCATATTCACCAGCGATTTCTTATCGAATGTGCAAAATGTACGACGGACCTCACATTTTCCCAGTTTTGGCCAAGAATGGCGTTTTCGGATACAAAGAACTCGATTTGAATGCATTCTTCTCTGTTGGCCGAAAGAACATTTAATTTTGCGTCCTTAGAACTGGTAAAATATTTGACTTTAGTTTTTTACTGATATTTTTTTTTAATTTTTAAATATTACCTTATACCGAGTACGTTCGATTTCTATGAATGTTGACTGGGAACTGACGAAAGGGAGTGATATAGCTTGAAATGTTTTTCAAAGGCATATAGATTAGAAAATCATGATGACCTGATTGCTTGGTAAAGCCTTTTAAAATATAAGTTAAGACATATAAATGATTTCCTTGTTCCAAAGTTTAAGCATATCAATGCATTATTAATATTTTGGCCAAACCAACAGAGTTCTACTTGTCCTTAAAGGTGAAATTCTGTCAGTTGGAGTTGGCGAACTTCTGCTAATTGTGGCTCAACTTTGGGAAGCTACTTAAGGTAGTGCTGCTACCTATGTTTGTACCATCTTAACTCATTCCCAAACCCCTTAGTCCGGAACTCTCAGCCCCCGAGGAGAAACTTTGGGAATGGAGAGAGTTGGTGGACTGTCAGAAAGTCCTGGTAACATGTGTCATAATCGTTATGCCAGAAGACAGAAGGCCCCCAGCGCTATTTCCCGGCCACAGCAAACATTACAAAACTCATTAAATTAAACTAATTTACGAGCCGGCAACCAGCAGCCCCAATCCAACTGGTTTCGCTACTGGTTTTTGGTTTTGCTAGCATATGAAAAGCCAATTATGTGGAGAGGCAATCGCAATAAAAACGAGGCGGCGGCAAAAGGGTAAACAAGAGTAAATATAATGCTAATTAAAATAATCATATCCATCATAAAACTCACTGCTCAAAAAAGGGGGAGGGTTTTCAGAGGTTTCCGACGATTCCGAGGACCAGGGATAAGTATTGTTGTCAGGTTGTCAGAACATTTGTAACAATTACGGCAGCGGCAAAATATCCATTATCAATTTCAGGCCCAACTGTGCCAAATCAACGGGGGATATGTTTCTTTTCCGGTTTTGGGTTTTCGAGATGAGCTGGCCACTTTGCAGGCATTTATCACGGATTTTTCCGGTCCGAACTTATGCTCCGATCTGGTTATTCTATATTTTCCGGCCGCGCAACCCTCGCTCACTTAATTCAATTTAAATTACACTTACATATTTCCGGCCGGGGCAAGGGTACATACAAACTCACATATCCTGTCCATTAGTATTCGCAACATATGGCTCAATTTCCCTCGAATCGTACCGCTTTCCAGGCACGCACCGCCCAAAGGGATAAGGAATACATACCGACCGGGATTCGGGGGTTCTCTGAGGTCTGAAAACTGAAGTCCCTGTTCCTGTTCTTGCAGTATAACCACAAGTGGTTTATCATACTGAAATTCATTTAGTGCACCTGTTTGATTTTTCCTATCCCGCCCTATACTTTTTCGTCCTGCGGTCGGCATATTGTTCTGTAAATATCGTTAACTCACCATTGCCACTCCACACGCAAGCCAAACTCCACTTCCACATCCACTTCCGGTTCCTTTAACTATTTTGCTTTCCTCGTTGGCCCAGCGGCGACAGGCGACAACAGCAAATATTTGTCTTTTGTTCACATTAGAAACAACTTACCGCTAACTAGGGTGGCCTCGTCCAGGGTGGACCTTCGGGGGATCCGCGTTGAAACCCAAAAAAAAATAATATTATGAGTGTTGATGAAATGTCTGTTTATTATAATGATTCCAATTTCCTTAACGAAAATAAATTAGAAGTAATGATAAGGAAAGATCATTAATAGAACTTTTCAAAATTAATAGTTTATATGTTGTATCTAAAGATTATTTTAATGTCATTGTATTTTTACAATAATTTATCTATTAATTTGGTCAAATGTATATTTTTTTACTATTTCAAAACATATAAAAACTAAGTGTTAAATCCCACAAAATCATTAATAAGCAGAAATCATTTGTAAAACACAAAGCACATATCATAAAATATGTAAGGTTTTCAGGCTATTAAAAACCCCATACTTGAACGCATTTACTAACTTAACTGCAATTTTCTCAAAGTCGCTTTACAAACTCGAATTGCAAATCAAACAAAAGTCGTTTAACTGTAGTTTACCGAGCAATGAACTCTAATTTGGCTTTTTTTACCTGGGAATGCTGAAAAGGCAATCAAAAAATGCATTAGACAAACAACAGACGCCATTTTTCTACACCCCAGAAAATCGCCCAAATTGTCCAATTATCGATTATTGCATTGTTTATGGTCTGGCCATCAGAAGCCATGTCTGGTTATCGATTACGCTGTCATTTATCGCCGGCTTGATTGACTTAATTAAATGTGTAACCATATTTAATGTTGACCAACTGGGAGCCACAAAAAGCGTAGCCACAACAAACTCATCAAATATAGAGGAAATTATGATTATTAATGCATTAACTTTATTTAGTGGCCGGTCGGTGTTTTTGCTTAGGTGAAAGTTCAATGTCTGTCTGTGAGGCGAGCATGTTTTTCATTTATTTATTTTATTATTTGCGCTGTGCAGAAAGCTTTGTGTCATCCAGTGACAATTTACCGACCCCCAATCCACTTTCCCCCACGATGTTTCCCTTATTTATTTATTTAGTTTCCTTTTCTTCATCAATTATTTAGGACCTGTATGTGTTCGTCTTTTTTATGGCCAAGACAATTGAAGACACAGGGCGTTCAGGGATAGGAAAAGGGAGAAAGGTAGAAAAGGCAAAGGAAAAAGAAAACGGGAAGAGAAAAAAGGAAAAAGGACACGGACATCGCTCATACGCCAGGTGGCACTGCGTCGTCTTTGTAGTTAATAGTCCCACACAATTACTCGCAACTTCGACTGCAAACTGCACTTTCTCCCTGCACTTTCATCCATTTTTAATGGCCCGATTCGGGAGAAACCGCTTTTAGCCCTAATCGACTGATTGGCCAAATTGCAGATTACAATCGGCTCAGAGTTTGTTTCAGAGTAAATGAAAAAAGAAACGAAAAGAGTTCGGAGTTCAAACAATCGGAATTGCATTTCCACTGTCATCCAGATAATCGCTGTAATTTACAGAGCTTTCCACAAACTTAAGTGATTTTAAACCACACAATGGGGTGTCCAAAAGTATGCTACATTTGTGATTAAATTAGGTAATACCTTTAAAAATGTATCAGTTTGCTTATATTATATTCGTTTTACATATAAACATATAATAAATGAAGCGGTATTATGTGTCTGATTTGAAATTACTTGATTTAAAGATTATGAAAATCATACCACTGATTTACCATTTTTATCTCAACGAATAAAATAGTGAAATCTATAAAAAATTATAGTCCGTTAAATGTCTGTCTTAAAAATTCTGAACACTTGGTAAAAATTTTAGTTTTATGAAATAAGTAAAACGAAAGATTTTAATATTTTGTAAATCATGTTGAATATTTTATTTTTATTATCTAAATAGCTATGTTTATAACATAAAAAATTTTAAGAACTTATTCTCAACAGAAAAATCCAATTAAGACCTATAAGTTCAAATTAAAAATCAAAAAGTAGATAATCATGTTTGCTAGATGGTCTCTGCACTGCAGCATTTTTTATGGTAAAAAAATATCTTTTTTTAGCGAGAGTCCCACAAGTTGTAGCCACCATCTGTCCACACTTGCACCTTGATAAATCGGATCTAACTAAGTTGAACCATACCCCAATGCTTTGCGCATCCCAAAAAAAAAGGGTTGTGACAGTTAACAGGTTAACCTGCTTAAAATGCACATCAACGCATCACTTGACCCACAATCCCCGCACTTCCACCCCTCCGATTATCCCGGTAATATATGGCATATGTAGATGCCAAAGAGACCGGGACCAAAATTCACAATTATCAGTTACAACCGTGACGAGGGATGGTCGGTCTCGCCAAATATGTTTCCTTTTTTTTTGTAGTACTCTTGCCGTTTTTCAATAAGACTGTTATTTACTTACACCGAAGTGAGCATCAAATTGATCGTATTAATGGCCATAACTAGTTTATCCCGCCCATCTTATCAGGGGCGGATTATACACGCAGATTTCCATTACAGAACAATGGCAGTGGGGTGGATATTCGCCGGGTGGGGCGGGGTTATCTATCAGTCGAACGAAACATTAATGCAATTTCAATGAACCTTGCTACGGTCAAAACAACGAGCAAATCCGAGAACACTCTTTTTCGATTTGCGGCTCCCGGGGAGGGGGTATGGATAAAATAAAAAAGGAAAGGATACCCACCCACCAGGGAACGGCAACCACCATGATGCCCTTCCATTCCATTCCATTCCACCTGCCCGGCTGTTTGATCCGCTTGTTTTTATGCCCATGCCCGGCACACAATTTGTTTTAGCCGGGAAAAAAGGGGGCGGGGGCTCGGAGTCCCCCTTGTTCCTGATCCCTGATCCCGGGAACCCAGGCATCTCCCACAGGAATTCCCAGGCAATATAACTGAAAGCAAAAATGAAGATAACAGTCAGCACGGCAAGTGCAAATCCACCCGTCCATTTAACAACTTGTGCCACCCTCCCACTCGTAACCCCTCCTCCCCTCCGCCCCTGGATGTCCTTCTGGCCCTCCCCCTTTTTGGGCTAAACCAACTAACTGCCTTTTTACTCGGCGCGTCTGAGGGCGATTGGCGTGGCCCTGTTTGATGCTTGTAAAGACCACTTTACCCGCTATAATAAAAATAAATCATAATATTTCCCTTGCCCCCCGTGACCCCTCCCCAGCCGCTCGTGCGAACGCCCCTGGGCACAGTGGGCTGCATATGTGATTTTTCGGGCTTTAATTGAGATTCTGTGGGGATTGAGACTTAAAGCGTGCCGGCTTTTCTACCTTATACATTTTTAAGTTTCCATGAGCCTTGCACTCTTATTTGCTTCTTCACTTATTCAATTTAAACTGTTTTCAATGCAGCGATGTTATAAAATTTACTGTAAATAGTTTTCATTTCAATTTTTAATTTAAGCTTATTATTTTAAAGTAACAAATAATTTAAGTAAGATTTAAACTGCAATATGTACAAAAAAATATAAGTGTTTTGTAAGAACTGTTTAATAAATATTCATTTTCCGTACCAATATATCATCTAACCAACATTAAAAATTAAACTAAATTGAACTTGAAGGAATATATAGTTTAACTAAAATTAAAGTTGTAATAAAAAAATAAAAATAAATTTAAGTGTTTTATTAAGAAATATTTACATTCAATTTGAAATATATTGTTAAGGAGCATTATATCATTTAACTATGTTATAAACGTAACTTAAGTCGAGGGAAATGTTAAAAAAAACTTTTTCTCTTTTAATATACTTAAATTGAAATGTATTTAAAATATCTAGGTTTGGAGAGTAGTGTTTTCTTTGATTTCATTTTATAATAATAACTAAATTTATTATTTTCAATCTACATAATTTAAATAAACCATCGTTTTCAATAGATGGTTATTTACATATTGCTTGGACTCAAAAGTGTAAAAAAAGTTTTTAAAAAAGGAGATATTAGCAGAGGGAAGAGTGTTAAGAAAATACTTTTAGTACTTAGGTTTGATTAGAGCTTTAGAATATTTTCTGGATCATTTTTTCCACAAAATCCCACCCACGGTGCCATTGTCTCTCTTACCTTGCTGCCACCAGTAAATTCTGGATGCTGGCTGCGTACGCTTCCCCGGATCTTGTAGCTCTCGCCGTTATCCCGGAGGTTGTAACCCCGGATAATGTACTTAATGCATCTACATATTAATGTCGCACCGCCAAAAAAAGGAGAAGGTGAGGGAAAGTGCAGGCGAAAGCGAGGAAAAAACAGGGGAGAAGTACGGTGAACTGAGGGGAGGTGAGGCGCGGTGAAACCTGTGCAACCCCCGACTCCCTTGAGTTCGCTACTTTGTATGTAATTTCTATTACCAACCCCCCACCGACCTCCCCCCAACCCCATGGGCGTACGTGGAATCCCCCGTGTCCTTGTTTTCAGCGTGTGTGTATGTGTGTGCAGCGTCTCGTTGTGCTTTTGGTTGTTGTTTTTATTGCACAGACTTGCGACGCAGCGTGTGATTGCCACTTTCCCTCTGCACTCGAAAAAAATTAGACCATCTTCAGCTGAAATTAAGAATATAATTTTTGATCTACTTCCTTAAACATCTTTAAATTTTTTATTTAATAGGAAAGCTTGGGAAAATAAGGCTAGGTCTCTAAACTATAGCACAAAATTTTATAACCATCATAATGTTTCAATATTCATAAGAGCCTGTTCTTAATTTAAGAGAACGTCTATATTAATAATAAATTCTTGATAATTAGTACTGCTAAAATAAATAAAAAAAGAAAATAATGAAACGCTAAAAAAAATTCCTAATTGAATCAACGAGATACAAATGGTATAAAACCAACAAAAATCATATCAAATTGTTTAAGACCTTAAAAAAAAATTTTTCTTTAAAGTAGAGAGTAAAGTAGACAGATATACATTTTTATTTTTAGGGTTTTAGTATTTATAAGATTTATAAGATACCAAAAATGTGGATTTTACAAGACAACTACTTTTTTTAATTCTTGGATATACCATAACATTCTTATATTATATTTTGCTTCCATATTACATTTTAGTTTACTTATTTTTCCAAGTGTTCCCCGTCCCTTTTCCACTTTACCCTCCTCACCTGAGTCGCTGCACTTGTTCCACCGTCGTGTGCGTGACGTGGAAAAACAAAAAATATCGCCGTAGAGGGTGGTTATGGATGGGTGTATGGTTGGGTTGCCCCGACCCTATCGATATGTCTCCCAGTAGAGCAGGCCGGAAAACAGACGGTAGAAGAACCGTTAAGCTGGGACCGCAATGTGTAAAAAATTACGAGCAAAAATTAAAGCAGGAGTGGGCGGAAAACGTTGGCAGGTGGTCGCCGGAGGCGGGAAAACTCATGAAAACCGGTGAAAACTCATGAAAACTCCGGACTTGCTGGCTTTCCAAGGCTCCTTCTTTATTATTTCTTTTCACACGCATGATGAGCCAGCGACAATATGCTGCCATTAACCCTGAAACTTATTGCAGTGTATGCGTGCGTGTTTGCTGGCTGTTGTTGGTCGGACAAGTTTTATGAGTCGTTTCTCAAGAGTGGTACACTATAAGGATATGGGAAAATGATTCGGGAAATTGCCAGAAAAACACATCGAATGCAAGTCCATAAAAAGTAGAAAAATACTTTTATGTTCTAGCTTATGAAAATGATAATATCTTAAATGATATTATACTCAAGTTAAGGTGAATTCTGGACCCATTGTTTCTTTATAAATTATGTTTTCCTTTTATTTCAGTCATTATATTCCTTTAAAAATTTTTATTTTATTTGTTTATATTATTTAAAGTTGGTATATTTTTGGTTCACTCCCCAAATTAAATAAAATGGCAATTGGAATTCCATACTTTCATCTATTATACAGGCTATAAGTATTTGGGTTTTTAAAGTAATTTAGAGATATAAATATTCCTTTTTTTCTTATTTTATTTAAATCATTATTACTTACTTATTATACTCCATATAAACTGCTTAAAAACCACGCTTGATTTTACTTTTAATTTTAATTTATTTTAATATCCCAATGAGACACGACTTTAGTCTTCTTTATACCTAGATAAAAATGGTGGAATTTTAGAATTTCCAACAAAACCCTTAAAAATCATCCAAGTTAGTGAGAGATACTAAGATTTATGGTAAAAATGAACTTATTTTCCGCACTCCCCATAAATATGGCGAGCCTTGTTTGCCTGCAGTGTAGAATGTCCTGGGAATTCCCTTTCAGGAATCCTCCGATCGCAAGGGCAGGGGCGTAGGGCAAAAGGTAGAAAGTAAAAGTAAAATTGTGGACCGCTGGCAGCGCGTCTGGCGGATATAAAAATAAAATAAAATCTATTACGTGGCGAACCACCCCACATTTATGCGGCAATTTGTTGCTCCTTGATTGTGTCTGTGTGTGTTTGTACTCAGATGTGTGTGTGTGTAAAAAGAAGTAAAGTAAAGTGTATCATTTTCCCATTTGTCGACCCCTTTTCACTTTTCTCCCTGGTCCACGGGCACTTCTCGCACTTTGTCTCAATTCCCAAAACTGTCGCCCCGGCAGTTGCAATTTATGAAGATTTGTGTGTGGCCAGGATGAAAGCGAAGGGGAGGACATAACAAGGACTCAAAGGACTCAAAGGACTCAGAACTCAGTGCTCAGAATTCAGAATTCAAGAGTCGGCCCCGCCCACTCGCTTACGCCCCTCGTTCCCTTGCACTTGTTTTGATTTGTTTGGAATAATAACAGATGCTTACCGTTCATATTATTCATTGTTAAAATTATTAACGCTTGACAATAAAAATTGCTATTTGAACAGCACTCGAAAGGTGCACACCCCTCATCGCATCTCATATTGGACTCCCACCAATGGCAGTGGGCAAATTGCAATTTGTGCAAATATTTATGTACATTGAAAATTACTCATTTGTGTAACACCAATTAATTTCAACAAACAGCGGCAGTCGCACAACAATGGCCCAGCCATTTATAAAACTTTGCCCCTCTGCTGTTGTTGTTGTTGTCCTTTGGCTCGTGCTGGTTAAACAAATGGAGGGAAAATGAGGTCCTTTGTTTCCCCAAAATAAACGATGCTGTTGCTGTTTGGCTGTTTGTTTTGCGGTGCCAAGCAGGACACAGAACACAGGACACAGGACACGGGCCACAGGACACACTGAGCACTGTACAGTGGAGCCTGCCCAAAAACAGTTCAATCAGGTTCAAGTGGGGGGGGGGGGTTTGTTATATGTTATAGAGTAGGAAAACGGCATGGAAAGGTACAATGAACCCAGGTTGTGTTGCCTCAATATTGGGACACTGCATTTGGGGCCCTCTTCAAACCCTGTTTACACTGCAATTTTTCAAGTTTCGCTAACAAATTGCAGCTAATTACTGGGCACACTAAAGAAAAATAAACCCACATACAGCAGAAGGGCAAATCGAGAAACCCTCACTGCAAATGGCACTCGAGAACTTCAAGTTTTCCCCTCAATCAGAGATAATAAGAACAAATGGACAAGGGATAGATAGAGGGTCGAAGGACTTTGCAAGGGGAGACCACCTTTAATAATACCTTTCAGTGCTACGAACTTAAGAGAAAAGAAAGAATATTGCTATATATTATAAAAATTGCATAGGAATGCTATTTCCTTTTCATAATATTTTTACAACAAAAATAACTATCTAAAAAACGTATTATATTTCGAAAAAATTTACATAGATATACCAAAATTTATTCAAAATACTACTACAAGTATACCAACCTTATAACAGAAATACCTATACGATAATATAGAAACGTAAACTATTGAAATGTTTTATTTAAAATCCTAAGTATGTATAAAACATTGGTATTTGGTTATTTTAGAGTTTTAAAACATATACCAACCTTAAAACTATAATATAAAAATGTAAGCCACTAAAAAGTGTATTACTTAGAATACTAAGCATTAATGCAGTATTGGTGTGGTTCATTTCGATTATTAAACATTATTCAAATTATATATACATTTTAAAGAAATTAAATATAATATTTTAATAATCTGTTCATAAAAAAATAAACATTACAAGTTTCCAACCAGCTTCCAAAATAACCCATTTCAAATGCTCAGATGTAGTGTGTGAAGGTTTAGTCATCGATTTTTCACTCATTTAGTTAAAAAAAATAAAGGTCACCCTTCCGAGTCAAAATTTGTTTCAAAATTTCAACGCCACCGCAAGGAGTGACAAGAACTCATAGCAGTCCGGTCCATTCGAAAGTGCATAGTATCCAATTCCGTAATCTTGTCAGGTTTTAGGTGCGACCACCATGATAACGATAACGTAATACTGAAGAGGTGCGAGGGAGAGGCAAGGGATAACGATATACAATCCATGACATTTGCCCCCGATCGAGAGAAAGGAGTGGAGAAAATAGAAGCGAGGGGCAGGATCCAAAGTTCAAAGACCTGTATTTATAAAGTACAACTTACTAAAGTCCTAATGTAAGTCGTTGAAAGGGTTCCAAGTTACAAAACACAGGAGATCTAGGAATCTAGTTAGCTGTATCCCATCAAATTTGCCCTATATCACAGTAGGAAGTACCTACCATTTCTGAAGTTTAGTTAAAAACCAGAAGTCATAACGAGAACATATACATAGAGTCGAAAAGAAAAAAGAGAATATTATTTTGTGAACAAATCAAAAATAGTGTGGTGAAAAAAAAGAAAAGCCAAAGCTAAAGCGCATACTGGAAACTAGAGATACCAATTAGTCCATAAACAGGTAAAACTGGATAAACCCAAGTTATTATAGACATAGCCATAGATTGCAGCGAAAAAAAGGAAGTATTAACGGAAAGAGAAGATAAAAGGATCAAAGCTATAGCCCTCCTTATACCAAACCATATAGCTTTCTCGGGTTAGCCAGAGGCAGGGTGAGTCCCTGACAAGCAGCACCAACGGCGTCCCAGACGGTTTCCAGATCCAGCCCGGACAACGTAGCCGCGGCGCGCAAAACCGAGACCATGGGGGAGGTCCTCAACCTGGACAGCATCATATCCCGGCTGCTGGAGGTCCGCGGGGCTAGGCCCGGCAAGAATGTCCAGTTGTCGGAGGGCGAGATCCGCGGCCTGTGCCTCAAGTCCCGCGAAATCCTACTGGCCCAGCCCATACTCCTGGAGCTGGAGGCACCGTTGAAGATCTGCGGCGACATCCATGGCCAGTACTACGATCTGTTGCGTCTCTTCGAGTACGGCGGCTATCCACCAGAATCGAACTATCTCTTCCTGGGCGACTATGTGGATCGGGGCAAGCAATCGCTGGAGACCATCTGCCTGCTGTTGGCCTATAAGATCAAGTACTCGGAGAACTTCTTCCTGCTGCGGGGCAACCACGAGTGCGCCAGCATCAATAGGATCTATGGGTTCTACGATGAGTGCAAGCGGCGCTATACAATCAAGCTGTGGAAGACCTTTACGGACTGTTTCAACTGTCTGCCGGTGGTGGCGATTGTCGACGAGAAGATCTTCTGCTGCCACGGTGGCCTCAGTCCGGACCTGACCTCCATGGAGCAGATACGCCGCATAATGAGACCCACAGACGTGCCGGACCAGGGACTGCTGTGCGAT
Source organism: Drosophila suzukii (assembly GCF_043229965.1). NCBI lineage: Eukaryota > Metazoa > Arthropoda > Insecta > Diptera > Drosophilidae > Drosophila > Drosophila suzukii. Next base: position 19,273,965 of record NC_092084.1, read on the forward strand.
CTGTTGTGGTCTGATCCCGATAAGGACACCATTGGCTGGGGCGAAAATGATCGAGGTGTGAGCTTCACCTTCGGCGCCGAGGTGGTGGGCAAGTTCCTACAGAAGCACGACCTCGACCTGATCTGCCGCGCCCACCAGGTCGTCGAGGATGGGTACGAGTTCTTTGCCAAGCGCCAGCTGGTCACCCTCTTCTCGGCGCCCAACTACTGCGGGGAGTTCGACAATGCCGGTGCCATGATGTCCGTGGACGATACGCTGATGTGTTCCTTCCAAATCCTCAAGCCCGTGGAGAAGCGCAAGAAGTAGACGACCTCCAGATCCCCAGACATATCACCATATCAAACTTTACATACCTCCGCCACACGAACAGCGCTCTCATCTTCATACACATCCCCATTCTCGCAGTCGACACGAAGACATATCATGATTACAAGACCTGCCTGTCGTCAACTGGATCGAAGGAACGCCCCGACTTCAACTTGGATCTCAATGGAATTCGATGTACTGATGGTTTTAATCCGCACTTTGGCTGTTTATAAAGAATTCAAACTAGTTATGTTGGTTTTATTTCATAGAATTAAGATTGAGGATAATAATAAAAAATAGAAGCCAGAATGAGGAGTGTCTTACCCCGTTGGACTCTCATTTTTGACTGAAATCTGAATATCGTGTTTTTGACTAAAATCGTAATCCTTTTTTTCGCCATACAAATTCAGTTTTTTGGCTGCCATAAAAAAAGTAGAAGTCAGAATGAGCAATGTCATACCTCGTTGAGCTCGTTGTTTATTTTCCAATCGATTGGCATTCAAGCCTGGAAATTTTCCATTTTTGCCAAATTTTCGCGAAAAAAGTTATGTACCCCCTTACAAAAAATTCACAATTTTTTCAAAAAATAATTTTTCCTTAAAGTGATAGGGATCGTTAGCCTATCTAGCAAGCTGCTCAAAGCAGTCGGTCTTTAAGCTGTACTCCTTGATTTGGCTAAACTACGATTGAAAAACCAAAAAAAATGTCGCATTTCTCACTAAAATCGGAATATCCTATTTTTGCCCAAAATCTGAATACTGTTTTTTCGCCCTAAAAATTCAGTTTTTTGGCTGCCATGTTAAAAATAAAAGTCAGAATGAGGAATGACATACCTCGTTGAGCTCGTTGCTTAATTTGCAATCGATTTGCATTCAAACCTAAAATTTTTCCATTTTTGCTAATTTTTGCAAAAAAAGTGATGCAACAGAAAATGCTAAAATTGGTCAAAAAATAAATTTTCCTTAAAGTTATAGAATTCGTTAGCATATTTAGCAAGCTGCTCAAAACAGTCGGTCTTTTAGCTGTACGCCTTGATTTGGCTAAGCTACGATTGAAAAGCCGGATAGAAAAGTCGCACTTTTGACAGAAACCTGAATATCGTATTTTTAACAAAATAAAAATTCAGTTTTTTGGTTGCCATTATAAAAATAAAAGTCAAAATGAGGAATGTCATACCTCGTTGAGCTCGTTGTTTAATTTCCAATCGATTGGCATTCAAACCTGGAAATTTTCCAGCTTTTCCAATTTTTGCAAAAAAGGGTTGTACCCCCTTACAAAAAATGCGAAGTTTGGTCAAAAAATAATTTTTTTTTAAAGTGATTGGGATCGTTAGCCTATCTAGCAAGCTGCCCAGAGCAGTCGGTCTTTTAGCTGTACTCCTTGAATTAGCTAAACTACGATTGGAACCGGAAAGAAAATTTTTGACTAAAATCTGAATATTGTATATTTGACAAAAGTCTGAGCGCTGTTTCTTAGCCATAAAATTTCAGATATTTGGCTGCCATAATAAAAATAGAAGTCAGAATTAAGTTTGAGGATTGTGTGTTATAATAAAGCTATAGACCTGACTTTGATATATTTGTTTTATATTTCGACTTCAACCTGGATCTCAATGGATTTCGATGCATTCTTGGTTTTTAACCACACTTTGGTTGTGTATGAAGAATTCTATTAGGATAATTTAGTTATTTTTTGAGATTTAGTTTGGGGATTGTGATAAATTTGTTCTATAACCTAACTTTAACTCGGATCTCAATGGAATTCGATATACTGATGGTTTTATTTGCACTTTGGCTGTTTATAAAGAATTCTATCTATCTATTCCATTTATTTTTTATTGAAGTAAATGTTTTGATATTTAGCAAATAAAAATAATCTGGTAATGCCTGAATTTTTGAAAAATTTTATTTCTATTTCATTTTTGATTTCAAAAAACAATATTAATGGACAATAAGTCCAAAACTAGCAATAGAAATGTTAAAAACACTATACTACTTCATAAACTCCTGTATCTTTAGAAATAGCTTGTTCTAGTTCACCGAAGTTTATCAGGAAAAGGTTGGCATAATAAAGTGCTCATATTCTATTCAAAAATCCTCAAACTATCAATAGTTTTCCTCCTATCCTAACACCGAAGCGCAGAAAAGTATGCCAAGAAATCTGGCGGGGTGAAAAGCGGGGGATTCCCCTCGAAAACTCGATGCTATCTGTTTGTGCCGGGTGACAAAAGTCACCGCCATAATATATTAACAATGCTTAAAAATTAATGAACAATAACAAAGCGCACACACATGCACACGAAGAGGGAGACGGCGATATGTGGGGGAAAGAGAGGGAAGGAGCGAAAACTGGCAGACAGACTGGCAAACAAACAAAAACAATGACAAAGATACAACAAATTGCGCCAAAAACGCTTTATTATGTCAAAACAAGATGGGGAAAAATCGAGAAAAGGAACCCAGTGTGACAACAACAAATTACATTATATATATAATGAGGTCATTTGCGCGTAAACAATCGAGGGGAATGGGATGCCAGAAAAGAAAATAGGAAAAGAAAGGTGGAGAGAAAGCAAGAGAGAGTTGGGAAACCCAGTCACATGTTTATCAACAAACGGCAAATAAATAAATTATGTTGGCAAATTTGTTAATAAATCATGAAGCTGGCGACCAAAGTCAAAGCGCAAAATTAAAGCAAGAAAGAAGACAATTCTCAGGTGGAAAAAATTTAGCGACAAAGGAATACTCTTTTGGAGTTAGGGGAGCTTTAATTAAAAAGGGGTTTCAAAACAGGGGTAAAAAAGCATTAAAAATTGGGTTGTTCAAAATATTTCAGTTAAGATTTAAGCATAAGAGGATAAACATATAAGAATAATATTATAACAAAATCATTTTCTTTTGCAGTATTCTAGAACACTAGAAAATAAGTTAATTAAATATACATAATAATAAGAAAAACTCATAAAAACTAAGAATTAACACTAGAAAATACTACAAATATATGAGATCTTAAAAAAAATATCAATCTTTATAGGTCATGAAGTATTATATCTTCCCCTTGCTCAACATTCAAGTTTTTTAATCAAACAAAACCTCTACAAAATTGAAACTTGTTGATAAAAGTCAGAATTATCTTTCGTGAATTTTAAGTCCCTTAAACAATATTATATGTTTATTATCCAACTCCCTTGTAAAATCAGCTCTCTCTTAACCTTTTTAAGGGTATTTCTTACTTAAAATGGCGTCTTTATGCACACGCACACACACAAATTAAGCTCTATGTGTGCGATGCTCGGCTGACGTCGCTGCTGCTGAGCATATATATATACATTTATATAGCCACATTCATATATATATATACACGTTGCAGTAGAAAATCAATGCAGACAACATTTGGCAATTTGGCAGCAGTGCAATTGTTTCCTCTTTTTCCGGTTAGCTTCTCCTATTTGTTTGTATCCTTTTTGTTGCGAACTGTCTTCTATTGTTGCATTTCATTTGTCCCCTGGCCAGAAAAAGGGGTGGAGATACATGGCATGCCACACCCACACCCCCCACTCCCCCCCCACACACACACACTCTCACAAGCTTTCTCCTTCCATCTCGCTCTGACTTTGATGTTTCGGAACTGGATACATTGTTTTCCGCACACTGCAATAAATTTAGTGTTTCTCGGTAAAAATAAATAATAAAATAAAAGGTATTTACTTATAATTGTTTTCCAGAAAAACTAATTAAATATCTAAAATATTTTTATTGGGTTATTTTTATATTTATATTGGGTTAATATTTTTAGGAAGTATTTATATAAAATGTATTTGGTATAAGAGTAAGATGAAATAGTTTATTTCCTGTAAAGGATTTTTCTCTCTATATATTTTTTTGATAATTTCAAAATGATTAAAATTTCTTTTTATTTATACTATTTAGTATTTATCTTATTTTAATAAAATCTTTCATATCCGTTTTCTTCTTTTTAAGAAATTTATATAATTTTTTGCTTACTTTAATAAAAGCTTTTAAATCCTTTGAACTCGTTTGAAACCTGAGTGAAGGCTTTTTATTTTCTATATTTCAAATGAAGTTACATTCCTTACTAATTTGATCTTAAATAATTTTTAACCTCAATACTTTTTGGCTGAATTCAAATATTCGTTTAATTCCCAGCTGCTTTAAAAACATATCTTAAAGTGTTCAACCAAATCTCTATTTGTTTAACTAACTTTCCCTATTCAGGAACCAAACTTTTTTTAACAGATGTTTTTGTGGGATTTTCACTTTAAGTTTGAAAGAGTTCTTTGAAATAACTTTTTATTTTAGGGGAGCCCTTCATAAATAACAAATTTTTTTATACATTTAAGACCTGACTTTGATATATGTGCTCTATAATCCGGATTATTCTCCAAGTAGACGTTTTTCATGTAAGCCTTAAGTTACAGCTTAGCATCCTTTGAATAATTTTATTAATTACAAATTATGCGCCTAATGAAATGGCCAGCAGTGGGACCTTTTGGCAGGGGTTTGCTGGGGCTAGTGGGTGGGTCAGTGGGTGGATTCCATATATCCTTCGATGCTGGCGTTGACGTTAACGGTAAAGTTAACGCTGGCAGCGACATCGGCACTGCCCACATGAATTTTGCATAAGCCCCAGCCAACCACAATGCAGCACATCCCGCTGCCCGGTTCTACGGGTTTTTGGTTACGACTACAGCTATACGGGGATATACGGCTATACGGCTATAGGGCTCTGCGGGTCCAGGGTCTCCGGATCTGCACTCTCTCTCTCTCTCTCTGGCGCCCTCTCCCTCTCTCTCTCTTCTTAACCGGGATTTTTGGGTCCCGCTTTGGTTTTTCGGCTTGTTGTGCGTGTGTGTGTGTGTGTGTACGCGCAGGGTGGTTCCGTACTCTCTGCGACGACAGAGATGGCACTATCGCGTGTGAGAGAGAGAGAGAGAGAGGAGCTGCTCCCCGGAGGAGTTGTAAGTGCGAGAGAGACAGGCATTCAGTGGGCCAGAGAGAGAGGGAGCGAGCGAGCGCCAAGGGTGCAAACCAATAACCGTCAGACTAATTTTGGGATTGGTTTATAATTGAAGAGTTTGCCATTGTATTCGGCACGAAAACTTTGGGTCGGGGGTAGTAGCATCTACATAGTTTTTGTACCATTCACATAAACACACAAATATACCCGAAAATACATACATATATGTGCGGATGGGTGGGTGGGTGTGTGTTTCTTATTGTTCTCCATAGGCCTCTCCTTATCATTTTAGAGTTTTACATAATTGGGCAGGGGTCCGATTTTGCCTACCCAGCTATTTTCCATTTTCCATTTTCCGTAACTGTGTCCGTTTTCGTCAGAGGGGGCGTGGTATGTTTGCCGACTGTACATAGGAGAGCAGAACTAAGCGCTAGTTTTACCCGCCCGACTGCGCCACATTTACAAAAAGATAAATAAATATGAGTGACCCAGCCCACAGCACCGAAAAACCTGCTCCCCCTCCCCCATATTCAAATGAAAATGGGAACTGGAAAAGCTGCTAAAACATTGGGGGGGGGGTGAATTCAAGGGGGCAGATAGAAAGCTAGAAAGAGCGAGCGAGAGGGGCATGGGACTTAGAAAGAGCTAGCAAGAGGCCATCCGGTCTATTTGGCCTTCTGTTGTAGCATACTTTTCAGCTGTAATCAGTTTAAATGCTTAACAAAGCAACACAAAAGCATGAGGATGGGGGCAAAAGAAGGAGAGCACTGCTCCAGCTTTTTAGTTGCTATTCATATTTATATAAATAATTTAGCGATTCTATAAATATTTGATGGCTAGACAAAAGAGTTGCGAGCGCCCTCGTATCCGTATCCGTATCCGTTCCATTTCGTTTCGTTTCGCTCTCAGTCGTTTGTATCTGTGTGTTAGTCCATCCATGTGTCTGTGTATCTGTGTGTGTGGGCCTGATTTCCCGTTCAATTAAAGCTGCCAAAGGGGATCCTTTGGCCCCTCGCAACCCCCCACGCTTTCGGAAAAGTAACAAGTGCAGTCCGGGTAAAAGGGTTGTCAGTTCTTTTCCGGATGGATGGGGAACGACCGGGGACTTTAATTAGAGGTAGCTTTAAATACATTTCTTATGCCGTGAGTGGAAACTTTATAAATTATCTGCTCAGGGGGCTTATGGTAGGGGTTCGGATCCTGATTACAATGATAATGATTAGCCGGTTAATGATGGTGTTTATGATAATTTCATTGCTGTAGGTATACAAACAAAAGGATACGTTTTGTAGTAGTTGTATTTGCTTCAAGGTTTTAAAATACAGGTTTAAGGAAGGGGTTTAAGTTGATTATTTGACTCTTTTAAAATGAAATGAACTAAAAAAATATTTATTTCCCCCACTTTTGAATTTTTAGAATATTAATACTTTCCAATATATTGAATTCCGTTATAATAATGATACGAGTGTTCATATTTGTATCCAAAACATTTGTTTTACTCATTTAAGAGTTAAGATATCGACACTTGTCTTGTAAAAAAATGTTTCTTTATATATACTTTTTATATTGAATATTTATTCCAATCATTTCTAAATACCATTCATTGAAATAATACTCATTTGGGTGATTGTTGTAACCAATATAAAATATATTTTCAGATAACCACTACTTGCTAATGTTTTAATAAAGTCCGTTTCCATTCCAATGCTATTTAGGAAAATCCTTTTTCTCGACAGATGCACCACTCGATGGACCAGCTGGACATGCTGGATCCGACGGGCTCGATGACCACGTTGGCGCCCATTTCGGAGTCGCCGCTGACGCCCACACACCAACACCTGCACGGTTCCTATCACAGCATGAATCACATGATGAGCCACCACCATCCGGGCACGTTAAGTGGCCACACGGGGGGTAAGTCCTGCCCGCTCCTCGGGAGCTTCGTTCCTCCGCCAGACACCTCCAACGTATCTCTCTGTCTCTCCTGGTTTAAAGGTCACCATGGACACTCAGCGGTACATCATCCTGTTATCACGGCGGCGGTGGCAGCCGCTGGCCTGCATCCCGACACAGACACCGATCCTCGCGAGCTGGAGGCGTTTGCGGAGCGCTTCAAGCAGCGGCGCATCAAGCTGGGTAAGTTGGCTCCAAATACAATTATGAAACAATTAATTATGGAATTTTAATTTTAAATTAAAGAAATATTATTATTTAATGTATTGCAAATCAAAATGTTTCAATATATTTATAGCAATCATAACTTAATTTAATTTTTATTAATATAAATTGATTGGAGTTCTTGAAAAACATGATCCCGCTTAAAATTTTAGAGTTAGTTTTGATAATTAAGAATTACAGTTTTAAATTTCTAAAAAAGGCCTTCAATAATACGTTCCCTTACATTCGTTCGATGGATAAAATACTTTGAAAATCGTAAAGAGCAATAGCAAAATAAATAAGTGGAATCGTTTTTTTTCATTTCTTATATTTATTTTAAAGATGTGTTCACCTAAGTATGGCCAACAAAAAGCTCTCTAAAAATTTGAATGGTCTCCAAATTTAACAAATATTTTCAAAGGTTTGTTTTTCCATAAAAAAAAGGCCAGTGCCCTATAGATAAGGTAAAACAGAAAGTAATCAACATAAAAATAATCGGAATACAGTACCAAATTAGCTTTTTTAAATTGGATAAAATTATAAAAATGATATGGATTAACCCTTATATTTGTTTAATATTATTTTTGAATTATTCACTCATAAGAAAGCTTTTAGTATCTTAACATAGAAAATGTGAAACAAAAAGTAATCAATATAAAAATGATAAAATTACAGTATCAAAGTAGCCTTTATAAATTGGTTAAAATTTAAAAATGATATGGTTATACCTTTATATTTGTTGTATATTATATTTTTATTATTATTATATATTAATATAAGAAAGTTTTGAGTATCTTAACAGTATCTGACATTTTTCTTCTGTGTAGTTAAATTAATTTGTCATAAATAAATGATTGCGAATTCATTGTGCGAATTGCAGGTGTCACGCAGGCGGACGTGGGCAAAGCCCTGGCCAATCTCAAGTTACCTGGCGTTGGAGCGCTGTCGCAGAGCACGATCTGTCGATTCGAGAGCCTGACCCTGTCGCACAACAACATGATCGCCCTGAAGCCCATCCTGCAGGCGTGGCTCGAGGAGGCCGAGGCGCAGGCGAAAAACAAGCGGCGCGATCCAGATGCGCCCAGTGTCCTGCCGGCGGGCGAAAAGAAAAGGTAGAAAGTGTTTTAATTGACCCGGTAGCGTAGCCCCAGCCCCAGCCCAGACCAACCAACAACCCAAAGCCAACATTCCAGACCCAAGCCCAAACCGAATCCCATTCCCATTCCCAATCCCAATCCCAATCCCACACCCAATCCCAATCCCAGACCCATGGCACCCTCCTCCAGCATCTGAGCGCGAAGTAATTGGCCAGACACCAAAAACACCAAGAGATATGGGACCCATTTAACAGACCATAGCCCATAAGCGAATTAAAATGCAGCAATTATTTATCAATGATGTGGAATAGCCAATTAATGAATAATTTACCTGGCAACAGGTTCATTTATTCAGAAAAATATTAAAGGAGCAAATAAATGTAGCAAATAAAGTAAATATAGTAAACAATTCATTCTAAAAAGCGTCATCTATCGAACAAGTTATATTTCAAGTGGGGACAAAGTTCGTAAAACGCCACCTATATTTGGGCAATTTTTTTGTGTTTGATATGTTCAGTGCTCTTTTATTTTAAATATTTTAGTAATGTATTTTTGTGTTATTTTTTTTTTTTGTAACAAAAACATTAATTTATGAGATTAAGATTTTTTATTTTATTAAAATTATTAATGATGTATTTTTTATACAAAAATTAAAAAAAAATTTATAAAATAAAAACATTTTTTTATCCGATTTATAAGACATAACCCTAGTTTTTCTTTCTTTTAATGGACTTTCGTGTACTACTTTCCTTTTATATTTTAAAACGCATTTATAAATTAGATTTAAAAATATTTTATATTAAATTAAATAAAAAACCTTATTTTCATCCTTAATTTAGAAGATTTAGATTCCATTTTTAAAGAATTTAAAGTAGATTAGCGATTATGGGCTATTGTCAACCGGTCCCTATACGACAAATAAAACGAAGATATCGAAAAATAGGACTATTCGCATCGATCGATCATATATCAGCACCATCATTACCGCCATTAACACCATCTTTACCGAACCGACTACCGACCGTCCCGCAGCTTAGGGCCCGCTTCTAAAGTAATCTATATCGAGTCTTTTTTCAAGAAAAAGGACTTCCATTGCGGCACCTGAAAAGCGTTCCCTGGAAGCCTACTTCGCCGTCCAGCCGAGGCCATCCGGTGAGAAAATCGCTGCCATTGCCGAAAAGCTGGATTTGAAGAAAAACGTGGTGCGCGTCTGGTTCTGCAATCAACGTCAAAAACAAAAACGTATGAAATTTGCCGCTCAACAACACTGACAATCAAATAATACAGCCACACAATTAGGTATAGTTAGTAGTGTAACACCCTCAATGACTGGCCACGGTTCGGCGGGATTTGGATACTGATAGTCGTTTATGACGGCGGCAGCGGGAGCGGCGGCAGCGACCACATTGGGAACGGCGGCAACATCGGCGTGTCTGGGCGACTATTACCTTTAGTGATTCTGATTGCGGTTCTGATTCTGGTCTTGGTTTTGGTTCTGGTTCCGATCCAAAACGATCCTGAAACCGATGCCGATTCCGATTCCGTTTCCGGTTCCGATCCTGATCCCGACACTGATACTGATTCTGATCCTGATCCTCAAAACAATATAGTATTCCTCGCAAGAAGCGGCAGCGGCACCACAACCACCACCACCACCACCACCCAACCATCATCGCAACCACGGCAGCAACAACTACTTCTCTCTATATCTTTCACTCAGTAATCAACCAGCAGCGGCCCAAAATCGGCCACAAATAATACTAATAATAGCAGCATTACACACAACTATAACATTTATAACACCTTCTACAGAAATATATATCCCCCGATTTTCTCACCCAAAGAGAGACCCAAACCCAAAAACCCCCTCCCGACAAAATCCAAGAAGCAACTTGAACGGAGAAAACTCGAGCATTACCGAACATCGTTTGAAAATAATACAAATTGAGAATGCTAAATGAATACCAAGAAATACAAGAATTTTTTAGGAACGAATAATGAAACAATGGACCAACATATCAAATGCAATAATTTATTGAATTGTATAAGAAAAAAAGGTAAGTTGTGTTATAAAAAAAGCAATTTAATATAGTCTATAAGGTTCAGATTAATTTAAGAATAAATTAATATTTTTTAAAACATTTATTTGGTATCGAACTTTACAAAAATACCATTATTTCGAAACTGAATTGCTTAACTATGATAATTATATTTTCCTTAAATATTTTTAAAATTATTTAAAAATACTTCTTGTTAATCTTTTATTTTAGAAATTTAATAACAACAAAGCCTAGAAGAGCCCTAAAATAAAATAGGTATATGTTATTATTATGGTAAAATAGTTTTTCTCTCTGTAAGTCACCTTTATTTGCCGCATTTAACCGGAATCCTTTTTTTCATTTCTTGTTCCAGAACAAAAACGAGCAAAAAAAGCGAAGAACAAATTGAAATGATAAATCAATTGAACACGGGCCTTCCCCCTCCAAAAAGAGAACCCCCCAACTGCTACTGCCCAAAGACAAGGATACACAGGATAATACACACACGGATACAGATACAGTTGCAGATACAGATACAGACACAGATACAGACACACAAACACCCAAAGACCAAAAGAATGCCAAGAAATTGCTTCAAGTGATCCGATAATAAGAATCTAAGCTTATAAATCTAAGAAAAAGGCAAAATGAATGTGGACGAGCTGGAAGGAAAGCGATGGACATCAGCAGCGGCAACAGCAGCAACGGAAATTGCAGCCGCAGCAGCAACATGAGTTGCATGTTGCTTGTTGCAGCGGCAGCACAGCAGCAGCAGCAGCAACCACTACACACACAACCCCCACCCCACCCCCGCGCACACTTGCCCCCCTCCCACTCCCCCAAGAACACGAGCGATATGCATTAGCCACTGTATATAATACTATATACACATATAGGGAACTTTGATTCGATTGTAAATACCGCAGCAATATATGTAACACACCCACACATCAACTGTAGCCAAAAGAAACCAGAAACAAAAAGATTTTCAGCTAGCTTACAGTAGAGATCCCAGCCAAAGCAAACTAATCCTAAGTCCTGAGTCCCTAATCCCTAATCCGTAATCCTTTGTCCCCAAGAACCCTGCCAACTTTCCCTGATTTCCCCTTGCCAAAAAAAACACACTCTCCCAAAATAAAAACAGCTAAGCAAAGGCATAATTTAATTTTTTTTTGTCTAATTATAAGTAAACTAATGCAAAAAAAATATATCATAAACTAAAAAATCCGGAGAAACCCCCTCCCAAAAAAAAAAATGTTAGCAGCAACTGGAGATATTGCAACGAATTTAAAATGTTGCCAAACTAAACTAAACTAATGCAGAAAGAGAAACCAAAAATCATATATAAATAAAAGCAAACAACTCTATGACAACTATGAATTACATATAAATATATAGTATATATATAAAGAATTTTAAAAAAATTATATACTATACATAACATTTTTTTTTTGTTTTTTTTATTGTATAATTTAGCTCATTTCATAGTTTTAACTAGAATTGTACATATAAAAGAAGAAATATAAAGCTATTGGATAATGATATATATATACATAGGTATATATATATATATATAGCGTGCGTGTGAGTGATTTTGAATGAGTAGCCATAAAAGAAAAACCCCAAAAAACCAAAGTCAAGACAAGCGCGAAATTCAATAATAATTTTAAACGAAAGCTAAATAAAATAACAAATAACAAATAGTTTTGTATCAAAAAAGAATGAACAAACAAACATTTGCCGACAAATTAGTGCATAAAAATGTAAACCAAGTAAAAACATAAAATTTTTTTCATAAAACCAATACAAAATGCGCATAATAATATCTATAAAAAATTATAATACATACCATTGATAACGGACATGCCCAAGCTCATAACTACATTTAAATTTAATTTTAGTAGTTTCTAGACACAAGAAATACTGTAGCATGAAAATCAATTGATTGCTGCGCTCGAGTGCAGGCGGAGATATATAAGTAAATAATAAAAATGCAGCAAAAAAGCAACAAAAAATAAGAAAATCAATTTGGAGTTCTTAATGGGATAGATATTTTTGGGAAAATGGTAAAACTCTCTTGTATTTGTCCACCAAATAAATTATTCTGAGTCCATATCGATTTATTCCTTAATCGATATGTAAAGTCGATTATTCCGATAAGTAACCAATAGGTTCCTACAGTATCTCAAATGGTTCTACGCCCACTCCAATTTAAACTTATTATACCTTATATTCACCAAATAAACTAACCTGAATCCTTATCGATTTATTCCTATCTCGATATACAAAGTCGATCATTTCGATGAGTATCCAATATATTCCTAAAATATCTAAAATGGTTCCACGCCTACTCCAAATCAAACACAGTAGATGTATCCAATCAATTTATTGGGATAAATCCGGTTGGAAATTTCCTTATGTGTATCTGATCGTATTCCAAGGAACAGTTCATTATCTTATCATAGCGGGAAGTTCTTACAGGGGTCTAGACCACCTTGTAGCGTCCCTTGTTAAAGACGTGATGAGCGGAACTGAGCTTCAGCAGCTCCTCCTTGATGAGTCGCGTTATCTCACGCTTGGCCTTCTGGACGGCCAGCTCGCTGCAACTCTCGATGGCCAGGTAGAGCTTCCTCTCGCCATCCGGTGGATTCTTACCCTGCGGCACATACGTTCCACGCACGGTGAGACCCGCCTCCGAGTACTCGGAGATCTGGGCGAGTGCCTCCTTGGAGGTGACCTTCCAGCGCGCCTGCTGCGGGAAATCGTTGATCTCCAGCTCCTCCTCGTATTTGGTGAACGAATTGGTAGTGCCGCCCATCAGCGGACCCAGTCCCTCCTCATCCTCCTTGGGCTGGTAGTTCAGCTTGTTGTTCAGCTTGGCGGCCATCTGCTCAGCCACCGTTCGTGCGGTTAACAGCGGTGCGGCGGCGCCCGTGACATGCGGTCCCTTGAGCATGGGTTCCACAGCCACTACGCTGGCCTTCGTATCCAGGTTCTTACTGCTGTTGATTTTGGAAGCCAGCCGCTTGGCCAACTCCAGTTTGTCGGAGCTGAGGGCTCCGCCAGCGATTTGACCACCACCCGCCGCCGAGGCCGCTGCAATGGCCAAATTGGCAGCAGCAGCAGCTGCCGCGGCTTGGGCCGCCGCCGAGGCCAGGGCGGGATTTCCTCCCGAAACGGCGGCAGCAGCAGCAGCCGCAGCAGCAGCCGCCGCCGCAGCAGTGGCCGCAGCCGAAGTATCCTTCACCGTTCGCTTGGCCGCAAAGATTTGCTCAATCTGCTGGTCAATATCCTGCTCGATATCCTCCTCATCGTCTGAATCGGCCAATCCCAGGGCCGCCTTCTGCAGCTTCTTGCTCTCCTTGACGGCATTGAACTCCTGCTCATCAAACTTAAAGCCCTTGCCGCTGAAACCGCCGCCCGTGTGCACCGTCTTGCCCTCGGCCTCCTGTGCGGCCTTGTACTCTGTCCAAAGGGTTGTCAGCTCGGCAGGAATCAGGGTGCCAGATAAGTCCAGGGCGCGGATAATGTCCCCAGCATAGCGACATTGTTCTGGTGTTATGAAAGTGTAGGCGCTACCTTTTTTGCCCGCTCGACCGGTGCGACCACATCTGGGGAAATGGGAACGCAGTTAGGGATATAGCCTATACAGACTGGAAATGCAGAGCTCACCTGTGCACGTAGTCCTCGTAGTGGTTGGGTACATCGTAGTTGACCACCAGTATGAGATCCTTAACGTCCAGGCCGCGCGCAGCCACCGAGGTAGCGATCAACAGCCGCACCTTGCCCGACTTGAAGTCGATGATGGTGGAGTCGCGATCGAACTGATCGATGCCGCCGTGCAGGCTCATGCAGGGATACGAGGCCTTCATCAGGTCGCGCAGCAGAATGTCGGCGTTCTCCTGCTTATCGACGAACACGATGATGCTGCCTGCCTCCTGGTAGATGCCCAACAGCTCCAGCAGCTTGAAGAACTTGGCGTCGTCGTTGAGGATGACCACATTCTGCTCAACATCCTTGCACACCACCGACCGACCGCCAACGATCACCTCGATGGGCTTCTTGAGAATGCGTCGGGCCAGCGCCTCCATTTGCCGCGGGAACGTGGCGCTGAACATGACCGTCTGGCGATCCGGCCGTACGTTGTCGATGATGCGCATCACCTGCGGCTCGAAACCCATGTCGAACATGCGATCTGCCTCGTCCAAGACGACATAGGTGACGCGGCGCAGGTTCGTTACTCGTCCAGAATTCGCCGCCAGCATATCGATCATGCGACCCGGCGTGCACACAATTATCTCTGCGCCTCGCTTCAGTTCGGCAATCTGCTCGGAGATCCCGGTGCCGCCGTAGACACAAACTGGCCGCAGGTTCAGCGACTTGCTAAACCTGCGGATGTCCTTGCCGATCTGCATGCACAGTTCACGCGTGGGCGCCATTATGATCGCGATCGCGCCGTCGCCATTCTCCAGGCTCGGCTGGTCCAGAATGTGCCTAAACATTGGTAAAATGAATGCCAACGTCTTGCCACTGCCAGTTTTAGCAATACCTATCAGATCCCGTCCGGACATGATGGCCGGTATGGCCTGGCACTGGATGGGCGTGGGCTTCTCGAAGCCCAACCGTCGCAGCACGTCCATCTCTTTCTTGCTAACGCCGCACTGGGCCCAGGTCTGGAGGAGATGGCAGAGAGAGGATTATCAGTTAAGGTGGGGTTTGGCAAACGGATATTAAAATTTAATTTAAGTAGAAACCACAATTGACTCCCAGAGTGGCCCACAATTTTCCAGCTGCTAGGGACTCACCTTGATGGGCTTCGGACAGCCCTTGCCCTTCACCTGGACGCCCTCCAGCTCGGTACGATACTTCTCCACATCGCCGGCGGTCATGCGAGTCAGCTCCGGCACCTCGACGTAGAAGTTCTTGCGGAAGGGCGCATATGTCACCGAGGAATGATCGATCTTGGCCAGCTCCTTGCGGTGCTTCATCGCCAGGTTAACGGCCGTGTCACGTATGTCTTCCAGCTCATCCTCGCTGGAGTACTCGAGGCTGTCCATGTTTTGTTCGATCAACTCGCCCTTCTTCAACGTCGCCGTCTTCTTTTTGGCCACTCCCGTGAGGATGACCACGCCCTGAGCTTTGGTGGGTGGATTGACGAAATTGTTCACACGTCGCATCTCGGTGTTGACCTCCTGCATGTACGCATCGAGTGGATCTATGTCATCTTCCGGCTCGACTTCAAGTTGCTGCTTGTCTGCGGATTCTGATTTGGCATCCACTTTCGGCTGCTCCGCCTCTTTCTTGGGCTTATCTTCCTGTTTGGCGGCGGGCTCGTCGACGATCTCCATTTTGACGGGAGCTGGTTCGGGCTCCTTTTTTATCTCCTTCTTGGGCTCCACAGCCGGTGGCTCCTTCTTTATCTCCGCCTCGGACTTGGGAGCCAGGCCAATGCCCAATTTGGCGCCAAATGACTTGCTGAAGGTGGGACGCTTTACGGGCAAGAACTTCGACTCGACCACATCGTCGTCGAAGCGCTTGCGAATGCTGTGGAACTTGGAGGGTGGCGAGTCGGGTTCGGCGTCCTTCTTCCCAGTGTCCAGCGGCGGAGCCGGATTGCTGTCGTCCTCCTCGGACTCATCCTCCAGGCTCCATTTCTTTGCGGACTTTACCACCGCGGGCGCCACAACAGCTGCCTTGGTATCCCGCTTGCGTTCCGCCCGCCAGCGCTCGATACGCTCCCGCCGCTTGATCATCTCCTGCTCTAGGCGACGCTGCTGCTCCTCCTTGTCGATCTCCTCCTCCGCTTCGTCGGAGGAGCTGGTCGAGGGCACGGGAATGACCAGCGGAGCGGCTGCTGCGGCCCGTCTGCCATCCGGTTCCCGATCCCGTTGGCGCTCTCGATCTCTATCCTTCTCTCGTTCGCGTTCCTTATCCTTCTCGTGCTCCCGGTCCTTTTGCCGCTGTCGATCGCGATCCCGATCACGTTCACGCTCCTTGTCAACGCGTCTGTAATAGGGAGAACTGATGGAAAGTTGTTTTAGAAAATGTAAGCTTCGGTCGGTCTTAAGGTGTAACCTTTTCATATATGCATAAAATTAAAGTATTTTCAAAATCAATAACTTATTATATGCTTTTGCATTTGCTTTTGAATAGTTGTACGGATATATTAAAGTTAATTGTAAAATTTTTTAAATGTAGACGTAATCTTATGTGATTTGATAAGAGATCAGGCTTCTAATTTTTTAAAGTAGTTTACACAGTAGTAGTAGCTTACACATAACTTGCGTGTATGAGATGACAGTGCACTTTTTGAGAATCCTATTTTTAAGGGATAAGCAATTAACGTTTCGGGATAAATAACGTTTATACCCTTATTAAAAAACAAGATTTATAGAATTAATCATATCTAATGTGACAAAAAACAGAATGTTGAAGTATTTGTAAATCTTAACGTTAGGCGGAATGCCAAACTATTCTATTCAGCCTTACTATCTCGTGAAAGGTAAAATAGTGTTGTTGATGTAGTAGTTATGTTGATAATAAAAAGGTAATATCGTAAGTGATGTACATATGTGAAAACAATACAGGCATAGGATCGTGTTTTTAAGAGAAATAACAAACATTTAAAGGGGTTTTGCAGGAATACTGACTAGTTTGACCATATAAACTGTTTATCAGGAACCTTTGGAGAGCACAGGTTACTCACTTGTCTTTTTCGTAGTCCTTTGACCTGGAACGCTTACGCCGCTTGTCATCTCGTCTTCCTCGTTCGCTGGCCATGTCCTTGCCGCGCTTGCGGTCATCCCGGAGACCACGGGACCCACCGCCGCCGCCGCCGCCTCCTCCGCCGCCGCCTCCTCCGCCGCCGCCACCGCCGCCTCCACCATTCCTGGACTTGCCCATGTCATAGTCGCGAGCGCGATTGTCATGCCGGTTGTCACGCTCCCGCTCCCGCTCCCTGTCCCGATCCCGATCCCGGTCGCGGTCCCTCTCCCGCTCCCTTTCCCTGTCCCGGTCGCGCCTTTTTGGGGGTAAAAGCCATTAGTATCTGTGATTATTGGACATAGTCCGCAAAAACTCACCCGGAACTCTTCGACATGGCGGTCTCTTTCGGTTTTTTGGGCGCCGGTTTAGCACTGCCACGCCTCCAACTCACGGGCGGTGCTGGAAATGTGCAGTTTCCACTGCCCTTGGCTCACCGAACACTCCGCACCGAAAAATACACTCGTTTTTATAGAGATTTTAGCGAATTTTCCTTCGCAAAATTTCACAAAATACAATCTTTCTGTAATCGATTTATGTGTCCGAACCTATCGGGCCCCATCGCTCTTCGATACTAGCAGGTTTGTCTGAACCAGTGCTGGCCGATAAGCTTTTCCCGCCATTTTCAGCTCTTTTTAAAAAAATAGCGGGAAAAGAAAATTATGACATTAGATTTGCAATCGACGTTTGTAAGCTTTTTTATTATTTTAGTCTGTCACAGCTGTAAATGAGAAATGTTATTTATAGACTTATAAAATTACAATGTAGAAAAGATTGGCTTTGGAATTATTAAACTATGAGCTTACCTAATATCAGAGCTCTAGCCATTTACTCTTTTCACCTATTTATATCGAAAACTTCACAATTTTTTCATTTATTAATTGTTAAAAATATGTGAGTAATTTTTTTTGGTAGCTTTATTTTGACGAAAAATAAAATTTCCAACAATGCTCAATTGCATATTCGATATACTCGATAATTTAAACTAGCTAGTTACAGTCAGGGCTGCCGAGCCAAAAGTGAGCCACTAGTTCGTTCCGAATTGGCGTTGCCACTCCGCTGACACACGTGTTGAGCGCATAAACAAATTGTTCAACTACCGAAGAGAATCCTCCAACGCATCTTTCCAATCCCGTCAAGAACACACCATGCCGCCCGACATCGAGATCATAGTGGGCACCTACGAGGAGTACCTGCTGGGCTACCAGCTGTCCGAGTCGCCGGATGACGCCACTCCAGCCAAACTGCAGCTAAAACAGACATTTGCGGACAGATCCCATGCCGGATCCATTAAATCGGTGGCCGTGCAAGGACCCTGGGTGGCTAGTGGCGGCAGCGATGACCGGATCTTCGTCTACGACATGCGGACGCGGAAGCAATCGCAGATCCTGCTCTCGCACGCGGGCACGGTGAATACGATGCAATTCTCGCCCGATCTTACGCACTTGCTCTCTGGTAGTGCCGATGGCCACATGATCGCCACCCGCGTGGGCAGCTGGACCACGGAGGGCGATTGGCGGAAGGCTCATGCCGGCCAGGCCGTCACCCACATCAGTTGCCATCCCAGCAGCAAGCTGGCCTTGTCTTTGGGCGGCGACCAGGTGCTGAACACTTGGAACCTGGTAAAGGGACGTGTGGCCTACAAGACAAATTTGAAGAGCAAGACAACGTTGGGCAGCCAACCAGATTGCCTGTCCTGGTCCACACAGGGTGACCACTTTACGCTGAGTGGTCCACTGTGCCTGGAGGTATGGGACATCAAGAACGCCCATGTGGTGCGGCGCTCCAAGACGCCAGCGAAGCCCATCTGCGTCGCCTGGCTGAATGGGAACGAGCTGCTGGCTGGCTTGGAGAACGGCAGCGTGGCCTGGATTTCCCTCAAGGACGAAGAGGATGCGCCTGTGGGTGTAGCATTTCCACCGTCTGCTTTCCATTTTATCTAATTGTTTTTTTTTTTCCTGCAGCCAACCATCATTCCTGCACACGAGGCGAGGGTCAAGGCCATGGCCTATCTGAACGAATCATTGGCTACCGTCTCCAGGTGAGTTTCTCTCGGGGATCTGCCTGCCCAACTGACCTAACCAGTTATATTAAATTCTACAAGATATATACCAAATTAATATATTTAATTAACCATTTTTGCTAGTTTTTTCAACTTTAAAAATGTATAATCTATTTTCCATCTTTTAAATGTGTACACTAGCCCTTTTTCACAAAAATACCTCCAAAAACATTAGATATATCTTTTTAAAGGACTAAATACCAAGTTATAACACAAGTTAATCCTGAAACTAAACATATTTCTCTCTTTCAGCGCCGGCGAAATCAAAGTCTGGACGATTGACCTCGAGAAGCGCGAGCTGGAGGAGATTGCCAGCACCAATATGGACTGCCGACCCACCGGCTTGGGCCTGCTGGATCTCAGTCAGTTCGGCAATGCCCGTCCGGTGGAGCAGCGCATCAAAGTGGAGAAGAAATCAAAGGCCACAACTGAAACCAGCCAAACCGCCAAGCCTGCGGCACCACGTGGATTCGTGACCATTGAGTACGAGCAGGAAGAGAAGGAGGAGCCCGAGGAGGAGGCAGTAACCACTCCCAAACCGAAGCCAAAGAAGAAGGTGGAGAAAAAGGCGGTTCAGGAACCTGAGGAATCCTCGGAAGAAAGCAACTCCTCGGATGAGGAAAGCGAGGACATTTTCGATAGCGACAGTGACGGGTCCAGTGATGGCGGTCATCGAAAGAGGAAGCCCACCAAGCGGAAACAGCCACCCACTCCATCCTCCAAACGAAAAGTCAAGCAACAGAAAAAGAAATAATCCTCTAACGTTAAATTCTACATAATGTTATGACTGTCAATAAAGTTGAGTTAATATAGAAATACATTTTAAAATTATCAAACAACTGATTGTTGTGTTCGAATAAGCTCTAGATGGGGAATGACTTATTGATACAATCATTTGGTCTAAAGCGGGGTCTAAAGGAGATTAAAGCTAAGTTAATTTTCTTCAAAACAAAATATTAGTGCGCGAATTCTTGAGGTGCCTCAAACAACATATATGTAAACCAAAGAAACTTAATAACAAGTTACAGTTTAAACAAATTCCACGCTAAAATATACTCGAAAAAAACTCGAAGTCTTTATTAGATCATTAGTTGATAACATTAACAATTTTTATGTGTATAAATTTGAGGGAGCTAGTTGCCAGGATTAGGATCACCAATGGTTGGCTGGCCGACTGCTCCCGAATTAACAATAATTTGTATGTTTAATGTGTTTTTATTTAGGGCAAATTGTATGCAGGATGCAGGTGTGAGGATCTGGGATGGTTTATAGGGGGGGAAGGGTGGGTGGCTCAGTGGGCCAGGAAGTAATGCAGCAGGTTAAGGTAAATGCGTTCCAGCAGCGGCCAGAGGTGCTCGGCCAGGAACTGGATCAGGTGTCTGAGCGGCGGGCAGAGCGTGCACATGTAGTCCGTGAGGGCGTCCAGCACGCGGATGGCCAAGGGTCAGTTGCTCTGGCGCTCCAGCCGAAAGCAGATGCTGCTCCCGGCTATATCATCGTCCTCCTCATCCCGCC
The DNA here is from genome assembly GCF_043229965.1 of Drosophila suzukii. NCBI lineage: Eukaryota > Metazoa > Arthropoda > Insecta > Diptera > Drosophilidae > Drosophila > Drosophila suzukii. The sequence continues at coordinate 19,294,880 of NC_092084.1, forward strand.
CGTCGGCCCCCAATGGATAGCGTCCATCCTCGCGCTTCGGACAGGCATGTGTCCAGGCCATCGGCTCCTGGAACTTGTCCACATGCAGCGGATTGAGGTAGGCATACAGGCAGGGATGGTCCACGTACGAGGAGCACACGTAGCACCACACGGAGAGGTCGGCCATGCTCATGGCCAGCGGATGCTGTGCCTCCACCGCATGCAGCTCCATGTCGCCGTTCACGTAGCGACCGCAGCCCACCAGCCGGCAGCTCAGGCACACCCAGTTCTCCACCGTCGATCCGCACACGCTGCACGCCGCCCCACTGTTTATTGCTATTGGGGAAAAATATAAAAATATATATTAGTTTACCATTCACTAAACAAATTACATGTAAAAGAAGCAGTTTTTTCAAGCATGCGATAAATCTATATTTACAAACCTTATAACAAAAGAACACAATTCATCAATATTTGCACACACACAATTTTTATACAGGACTATATATTATTTAAAAACAAATAATATAATTAAGAGAAATAGAAAGATTAAAGCGTGCGCTAAGAAAAACATTCCACAAATACCTTTCCCATACTGAAATCCTTTCAGTTTAAGAAAAGGTTTTTTCAAAAAGGCAAAAAACAGAAAACCTTTGAAAAATGCAATTCAGCCTCCAAGCACAACAAAACTGCATGCCATTTGCACACAAAGCATTCAATTTTGAAAAATAACCAATTTTAAATTTCTGGCACCAAAAGCAAGTATAAACAAATAATAAGAAGAAAGTATTGCAAGTGGCCCTTTAAATCGGTCAAAGTAATTGCGCTTTTCATAATTTACATTTGTAACATTTTAAATAGATCTAAAAATGCTGTAACATCAATTATAGATTGTTATAATATTTAATATAAAAAATTTACCACGTAAATGTTAGTATACCCGAATCAAAATGGATCAGAATTGAACTTTCATATGGCATAAAATAGATTCTATGATATTCAACTTTCTAAATGTTGTTATTCAAGAAAAAGATTATATTAACTGGTAGGTTTTGTGTATATACAAAATGATATACAAGAAATTAAAGGCTAGGATATAACAATTTATCCAAATTATGCCAAATATTATGATCCAGAAATAATATTTATGAAGAAATGCCTCATATATGATATTTTTGATGACGTATTTTATATAAATTGAATGATTTATAGTGACCTCGAAGTCATCGTTGTGTTATAAAAATAAATATAACTAACCATGACCTCGAGTTCTCTATAAATTACTCAACGGATTACCACATATTTAGAACACTTCTCCGAAATATTATAAAACAGACTCGGTTTTAGAAAAGTGCTATTGCTTTGACCATAAAGAGCCACTGGCCGAATTGGCTTCGGATGGGATTGGATTGGATTGGATTGGCTTACATTGCGGCGCCTCCTCCGGTCGCAGAAGACTCAAGTGCGGGCACGTCTTGAGCGGATACACGGCGAACATCTCATTCTGCTCGAGGGCCTGATCCGTGATTTGGATCGGGATCGAGTGAGATCGAGATCGAGAGTGAAGGATCACATGAAATGGGGGGAGATAGAAGCGCGCACGAAAACAACCAATTAGTGGGCTTTGGAGACTCGAGGGGGATAAGGGCAATGCTGATCTCGTACCTCCTTGTTCTCCGCCAAATACTCGGTGAGCGTTTTTACCTTGACTTTGGGCTTGCTGCCGCTGGGCCGCTCATCGCCGCAATCGGGCTGATCGCCGGCGGGTCCGCCCACCGCACCGGGAGCGTTGTCATTTGATATATTCAACTGTTGCAAGGAGGCGGTAAGAAAATCCTCGTTGTTGTTCTCGCCCACAACGGGGTCGCGTGGCAGCCGCCGGCCGACAAACTCCAGGGACTGCCAGTGGTTACGTTGCACCTGCAGGCACGATTGCAGCGATTCCACACAGCTCTGATAGGCCACCGTTGGGGGCTTCTGCAGCGCAGCGGCTCCCAGCTGTGGCGTTGGCACAGGATCACCCAGCAGCGTCTTGGTGCACATGGTCATGGCATACGATATGGAGTTCACATTGTAGCCACCCTCCAGGCAGACGATAATCCTGCCGCCGGCCAGAGCCGACAGCCAGTGGGTGAGCATGCCGTAGCCCTCGGGCGTCACCTTGCAGCCGCCCAGCGGATCTCCGATGGCCGCATCGAAACCGGCGGACACCAACACCAGCTGGGGATTGAACTCGTAGGCAATGGGCATGATTAGCTGCTGGAAGGCCAGCGCGTACTCCAGGTCACCCATGCCCTTCTGCAAATCAGCAAATGAGGTTATTGGGATACAGGAAAGTTGTGTACATGACAAGCAAACCGACCTTGTTCCAGGGTATGTTGACATTGAAGCCCCTGCCGGCTCCTTTGCCCACCACATCGAAGTTGCCGTCGGGACCCTTCGGGAAGAAGGCTCCGTGCTCATAGCGATGCAGGCTGATGTACAGCACCTTGGGGTTCGACTCGAAGATGTGCTGCGTCCCATTACCGTGATGAACATCCCAATCCACGATCAGCACGCGCTCCAGGCCAAAGTCCCGAATGGCATATTGCGCTGCAATGGCCACGTTGTTGAATATGCAAAAGCCGTGCGGCTGATCCTGCTCGGCATGATGACCTGGTGGACGGACATTGCAGATGCCACTGCGGGATTCGCCACGCAAGACACTGTCCACGGCCTGCAGCACGGATCCGGCGGCCAGGGTGGCGCAATCGAAGGTGCGCGGATGCAGATACACCGAGTTGTAGCCCGTCGACACCTGATGCAGATCCTCCGGGTCGCGTCCCATCAATCGACGCACTGAGTTCACATGCGCTCGAGTATGGGCCAGGCACACTTCATCCGTGGTAGCCGCTCTGGCGGCCAGTTGCTTCATCCTCGGCAGCAAGGCGTACTCATCGTGCATCTTGTGGATGTGCTGGATGCGTGAGGGCTGCTCCGGATGGCCGGGATCGTGAAGATTGCAGTGCAGCAGCATCTGGGCATCGTAGGCATAGCAAACCCTCACCGAGGGCATCGATAGCTTGGTTTCCGTGCGCAGCACTTGCAGACGGGCCGTGTTCCTGGCAAGCTTTTCCGGTGGCAGCGGAATGGCCGTATCCCTCGTCGGGTAGCGATCCACAGGCGGTGGTCCACCGATCCAAAGGCGCAACACCTTGTGCAGATCTTGTCCCTTCTCCTGGTCCAGCAACTCCGAGGAATCGTAGGTTTTCTGCAGCTGCAGGCACCGCCAGTGCGGCCGATGAACGGCTATGCAGCTGAGCAGAGCCTGGGTGAGTTCGGCACGCGGCAGAGGCAGTGCCTCCACCAGCGGGGGGCAGGGATCACCGAGCAGGGAGCGCAGCGTGAGGGCAGCTCCCTCGGCTAGGGAGTCCAGGCAGTAGCCGCCCTCAAGGACGACGGCCACTCGGGAGTCGGCCAGTCGCAGCAGCGGGTTCAGCAGATGCGGATAGCAGGCCGGCGTCACCTCCATCTCGCCCTCCGGACATCCCAGGGCCGCATCGTAGCCGGCCGAGACGATAATCAACTCCGGCTGGAACTCAAGGGCCACCGGCAGCAGCAGCTGCTGGAAGATGGCAAGGTAGTCGCCATTGGTCATACCCGTCGCGTTTAGGGGCACATTGAAGTTGTATCCCGTGCCCGCTCCCGATCCAATGGCGCTGAAATCCGACTCGTGCAGGTGAGGCCAGAAGCTGCCATGCTCGAAGCGGTGGATGGAAAAGTAGACCACCCTGAAAACACAGACATTGGTATTAGGAACTTGAAGACTTAAGATATGGTATTCCTTAACTGTATTAATATTACACTAGTTGGAAAATTACAGCTGGACATTTAATTAACATAGGTAAAGGAAAACTTATAAGTAATTTATTTAAGAAGTAAAAGAGATCCCAAGATTTACTCATTGATTTTATTTTAAGTCCTATAATAGTGGAATTCAAGTCTCATCTCACCTGGGATCGTTGTAGAAGAACCGCTGCGTTCCCTGGCCATGATGGACGTCGTAGTCGATGATCAGGATGCGCTGCAGCTTGTGGACATCCAGGGCGTGCTGGGCGGCCAGGGCCACGTTGTTGAAGAAGCAATACCCATTGAACTCGGCCTTCATGGCATGGTGACCCGGCGGCCGGATGATGGCCATGCCATTGTGGGCCTTTCCAGCAATCAGATGGTCCACCAACTCGATGGTGGAGCCGGTGGCCAGCAGAGAAAGCTCGAAAGTGGACTGCGGGGAGAAAGGTGGGGTAGGTTATCAGTTATCAGGGGTTATTATAATCTACTCAGTGCGAATAAAGCCCCAAGAATCTTATCTAAGACTGAATAATATAAATGTAATCACGTAAGAACTTGTTCATATGAATATACAGTGCGTACATTGTTAAAAGGATTGAACAGAAGGGTTCTTAACTAACGCAATTTTTAAGAGTTAACAATATATTAAAAGCCAAAGTAATATATAACTTCATGGATTTTTTAACTAAATATTCATAGAAGCAAAACAAAATTAGAAAGCTAATTTAAATTTAGTTTTGACGCGAATACATTTACATAAGTAGTTCGCCAATCATTAAGGAATACATTAATATTAAATATGGCATTCTATTGTACTGTACTAAGAGTGATTTTCTCTTAAAGTAACGACGCATTTGAAATTCGATCTATACGTTCATCAAACATTTACATCTATAAACCGCACTGTACCTAAACCCCTGCCTGTGCACTGGGCCGCATCTAATCTAATCTGCTTCAATTTGCATTTATCAAGTCAGTAAATTAAAATAAACAATCTTCGCTAGCAATCAAGCGTAAATACAATAAAATAAGCTAATTAGGTGCAAGTGTTTCCCTCCCAGACATTCGGATGCATTGTTCCACTGATCCGTGAGATCCCAGCAAGTACCGATTGCTCACCGGATGAATGTAAATTGAATCGTAGCGCGAGCTTAGGTCCTCCATGCGCTCGTCATCGCGAATACCAGAGGTCTGCTTCAGGCGATCGAAGTGCTCTTCCGTGTGCAGGCGAAGAATCTCCTCCCTGGTGGCCGATCGCGAGGGCAACTCCAAGCAGCGCTCCGCCAGATTCAGTTCGCGGCAGCTGAACAAGATTAGGGAAGACAGATTAGTAAAATTGGCAAATACTTTAAATTCATTTAAAAATTACTAATAAAGTTATTTACTACATTTTAAAATGGGTTTAATCAGGTTCTTGAAAAATAAAATTTTCTAATGGTTTAGAAACCAGTTTAACGTAAAATATATCACTAAAAATAACAAGGTTGGAATAGCAAACTTTTAAAATTAACCTTAGTTATAAAATGACTTCTGTTTAAAATTGGTTTTAACACAATACTAGTTTTTTTAAATAATATTTATAATAATTTTCACCCGCTCAGTTTAATTAAATTACTAGTTGGTATAACTTAAGCTGAATAATTTCTAAATAGCACGGTTACATATGGCAGGGTTCAAAGCCCATTGCTGGCGAATAAATTTTTATAGTTTTTTAGCTATTTCAATTTTATATATATGTTAAAATATTAAATTATCTTACATATCAAATTGAATTTATTGTATCTGGTGCAAAATCATATGCAAAATTAGATCGTATTGTCCCTTAGTTAATCTTAAATAAGATTTTTGTTTTTTGAAAAATGTATGGTAGGATTTAGAAAAACGCGAATTCTTTAGACCTCTTTTAAAGAGGATGGCCTTTGCTCCCCTTTTAAACATGTTTCGTTTTTAAATAAAGATTAAATTAATCTTTTAAGTATCAATACTTCGATAATAGCATTTTCCCTGCATATGGTAACTCCCTTTTTTTAGCCCTTGGTATTGAACTCACCGCTCTAGGACGCGTGTGAAGCGTTCGGGACACTCGTAGTGCTGCTTGTCCCACAGACAGCAGTGCTGGCTCATGGACTCATCGTAGATCAGGGCCGTGGGTTTCCGCACCAATCCCTTGCAGTTGACAGCCTGTGTGGGGATAGTTACAGATGATTAGTCAGGATATCAAGCGGAGCACTACCTGGATCTACTCACATTCTGGAATATATCCGTGACGCACTCCTGCATGACGTTGCTCTGGTTCTTGAGCATGTTCCGCGCTCGACGTTTCGCCTCCAACAGAGCTGCGCTCGGTTTGTTCGGCTTTCGCGGATCGGCGGGGTTGATACCGCCACTGATACCGCTGCTGCCGCCGCCGGCAGAGCTGCCGATCACTCCCGCCGCCGTCGCAGCCGTCGATCCCGCCTTGGACTTGCTGGCCATTGCCCGCGTCTGTATCTTCGCCTGCTGCGCGCTCCGTCGCGTGACGATGGGCGGGCTCTGGAAATACGGACTTGAATGTAGTAACCAGCTGGTGGGGGATCGTATGTGGATATGTGTGTGTGCCCAGGTGGTATCCAGACCCTAATTTGGATACCCACTCAAGTGAGACTAGTACACAGGCGGATGGATAGATGGATGGTATCCAGTTTCTTGACTCTGCTCAAAAAACCATTAACTATAGTTAATTTATAAACCATTCGTTGCTTTATCACTTGCTCATCACCTGAGAATTTACTAAAATCGTATCGTATGCAAAGGCAAACACAAATATGTGCTTATAAAGTCAAAGCACTTTACGATTAGAGATTACGAGTGGCATACTTTTTGAGTTCTTGATTACAACCCAAATAGTCTTGGTACAGTTTTGACCAAAGAATTTCACATCCTAAGTTCTTAGTTCTAAATTCCTAATTCCAAAATATTTAATTTAATATTTATAAAACTGTTTTTAGCATATAAAAAATATTTTACCGTATCTTTTTCTTTTTTTAAGGTTTTTTTTTTGTATTATAAAAATATTTTACACTATGCTCTGAAATATTTGTATCATTTTTAGTTGTCTAGGATATTTAATTTACTGCATCTTTAATATAACCGAAAAGAACAAAACATATTTCGTTTGATTAAAACTTAAATATACTTTAAGTGCAAAAAATGCATTTTTCAAAATGTTTTGGTTTTTGAAAAATGCATATGTTTTTAAAATCCCTTACTATTTTTTGTAAAAAAGTTACACTATCTTCAACCTGGGCTCCGAAATATTTAAATTTTCATTAAAATATTGTGAGTTCGACTTTTTGAGTTAATACTGTATTCAATTGATAAGATATATGCAGTTATATATGTATATGTATGTAAGTACTTTACAAAGTTCGTTTACAAACTGGATTTTCAGATTTTTTAAATCAAAAAACTATTATACTGTATTTTAAATAACTATAAGTATTGCCTTAAGATATTCCCAAATACCTGGACTATTATAGTGTTTACTGTTTAATCTTTCGAACGAAGGATTTGTAAAGTGGATTTTGGGCGGTGTCTCGTCGCAGAGGTTTCACTGTGCTTCCAGTGGGAAGCCACCGACTGTTGGCCACGAAGTTCAGACTGAAACTGCGGCCGTGGAGCGCTCGAAACCTGGCCAAAAGCAACCAGGGAACCGTGTGTGTGGGCGTTGTTGCCACTGCCGCTTTTGGCCAAAACAAGCGAACAACTCGAAAAAGGCGGCAATAATCTCCGCCAGTACTCACCATGTTGTGGGAAAACGAGAATTTGCGGATTTCGCTGGGGATATATTGAAGTTGAAGGCGAGTCCGAATTGGAAGCCCAAACCAAGCCAAATCCGAATCCGAATCTAAATCCGAATATCCGGCGCGGGGAGAGGAAGCGCGGTAGGGGGGAGCGGGACGGACTGATTCACAGCTGCTTGTTGTTGTTGTTGCTCGTCTTCTTCTTCCTCTTCTGCGTGTATTTTTACCGTTCGTTCCAAACAAATCTCCTGCTCCTTAAGTCCCGTTATTTATCGATTCCGGCTAGCACACTTTTCTCTTATAATTAGCCTTATTTTTCGTTTTGTGTGTTGTTGTTGTGTGTGCTATAAATTATGCCTAGTCTATTTCTATCTCGCTTTCACAATCCCTACTGTTTGTGCTTGTGTGTGTTTGCGCTTCAATTGCTTTGCATTTGTTGTTGTTGTTGTTTTCTCGGAATAGATTTTGTTGTTTCTTGCTTGCAATTGGTAATACTTAAAACACTGTGTAACAAAATGAGGCTTTCTTTGATTTTTGAAACGTTGCAGTTGCATTCGTGATTTTTTTTTTTGAGCAGACGAAGATGCAGCAACAGTACAGATACATAGGCACACCACACGCACACAAGCACGGGCAATCAGAACCTGAACCAGAAATCCGAACAAACACACACACACACACGCACCGGTGTTGGGGATTTGGGGGGCGGTGGAGCACTGTGGGGGGTGGAGAGAAAGAGAGAGCGAGCTGGGAATCGATGACGCGCGGGCGGAGCGGAATGCAATGTTTGTGTGCCGTCTTCTTCTTGCCGCTTACAAGCGATCAGCTGTTCCACCGATAGACACAACTTGTTGAATAATCGGTGGCTATCGATTGCAAATATAAGCTGCACCGATAATTGGTTTTCGCTTGAAGTTATTCATTTTATGAATGAAATTATTAAAAAATCATCAATACTTGTATTTTAAATTGACGTTCAAGGGTCCTCTACATAAATCTACAAGTGAATTAGGGTACTTTTGTAACAGCGATAGCTATCGGATAAAATGCAATGCTCACATTTTAAAACTCACTTAGGGTATTCCCCTAAATGCAATGAATGCTGCCCATAACTTAACTCTTATAACTAAATTACAACCAAAAAACAAATCTCGATTTATAGTTATTTGGAAAAACTCACCCTGAAAGCAGGAAAATCTCAGAAAATCTCTCTCAGTTCAAGAAAATTCGCAGTACACTTTTTTCAAAGCTTTTTGGGGTATTATAAAAATAATTTTTAAAAACCAAGGGCGAATCGGTTTTGAGCTCTTTTATGTGCCGATTTTTTGTACAACAATGGACTTAACAATAAAGAGCAGAGCGCTTTCCACTTGAAAATATTGTTAAGAGTAAAAAATTACTTATAATATATTATACTTTAGTATACTTTCACAATGTGTAAAAATTTGTTATATAAAATGCAAATTTGTACACTTAGTGGAGTGGTTATATTGAAGGAGTTGTGATATTGTCCATTTAGGTAAGAGGATAAATCTTGGGAACGTTGTGCTTCGTTTAAAAAAAACGAAGGTGGCCTGGTAATATGGAACATACCATATTTTAAGTCAAACAGAAAGTTATGAACTTTCAGTTTCCCTTGAGCTCTACTTCAGAATTGTACGTTTCTATACGAACAGCGTGTCTTAGTATACAAAGCAGGAAATAATAACAAACGTGAAGAAATGTTTTCATACTTGCGAAGTTTTCTGGGCGGGAAGCCCATTAATACGGAGAGTAGACGCAGAGCAGCCGACGGAATTGAGCCGGAAGAGATCATTGACTTGACCAAAGAGGTAGTTCCCGTCATCAAGCAACTAGTCGATGAGAACCTGAACCCCTTCGAGTGCCCGGTTTGCTTGGAAGCATTTAAGCAGCCGGTGGCCACCAGGTGTGGACACGTCTTTTGCAAGAAATGCCTGATCAGGGCAATGGAGCCATCAAAACTCTGTCCCAAGTGCCGGACAAGCGTGATCAGTTTCGTCCGCGTCAATACTTATGTACCTTAAAATATTGTTTTTGATATTTAACGTTGTTTTTGACTTTGATGCTGTCGGTCCACTTCAGACGCGGACAGTAGGAGATGAAATCGGAATGAAATAAACGAAACCAAAGCACTGGGTATATTGTATTCTTCGTATAGTATAAAAAATATATGTTCCTGATCAGGATTACTAGCCGAATCGGTCTAGCCATGTCCGTCTGTCCTTGTGAACGATATGATCTCGGAAACCATAAGAGCTTGTGGGATTTCAGATTTTGGACTCCTTAGCTTCTCATTCAGCGCAAGCTTGTTTTGCGAATGTTCCTCGCCCACAAACCACTGTGGCTCCCACAGTTTTAATGTTTTTAGATATGGAGTACTGAACCGAAATCAGTTTCGGTAATTACCGGCCTGTGTTCCAAAAATTGCCACTAAATTATTCTCGATCGACAGCGGTTTATTAAAGTTGTACGTAAGAAAATGTCTAGATGGCCGTTATAACCTGTATGTTGTGTACAGTTTGGACTTTATGTAATAATTGTCTTATAAATGAATTATAACATTTTATATTTTAAGAAACACCGTGCCTCGGAAATTAAAAACCAAAATAAATGAAATCTTCAAATAAAAATTCAAATAACTTCGATCCCTGATAACAGCACCGTCATCGATAACGATAGCCGTTGCTGCCTGCCTATCGGCACCCGCCAAACGGGCCCTTCGATAAATCGGTTCGATTTCGTTTTACTTTGAAGCCACCTTGTTAACCTTGTGGTTTCCGCATCCATGCTGTCGGCTGTCCAAGAGAATGTGCCAGAGATGGTGATGCAGCGGTCGCGGATGGCCTTCTGCGGCCATCTCCATCTGGGCCGACCGCGCGATCGCTCCAATTTCGGCTCCACTTTGGTACTGGGCAGGAACCTCAAGTTCTACGAATTCCGGCGCAAGGAGCTGGTGCACCAAATCGATTTGAGGGGCACGAAGCTCCAGGAGGTGGCCAGCCAATTGGAGGGCTACGACGGACCAATGTGTCCCTTCCTGATCAACCCGGAGGCCAGGGATAGACTGGAATCCAGCATGCTGCAGGATCCGGCGGAGCTGCCTATCAAATTGGGGAAGTATATGTTTCAGCGGGTGGATATCTTCCTGCTGATTCACTGCTGGAAACACCTCATCGTGCTGCGGCGACCCAAGGAGCACGGCGCCAACTTCGAGCTGGTGGCGCAGCATAGGGATGTGCTGTCCTTCCAGATGGCTCCAGGTCCCATTCCCTACCAGGCCGTCGTGGAGCTACATTTTGGCAATGGCAAACGAGAGCGCTGCGATTTCCAGGAGCCCTCCGAGGAGAAGGAGGAGGAGGACGAGCAACCCAGCACGTCCAAGGAAGCTTACGCACCCGCGCCAGAATTGGAAGCCCGACTGCAGGAGGTGAACTCTCTCCGAGCGGAGCTCGCCACCCAGCGAGCGCAAACGCAGAAGGAATTCGCCCTCGTCGAGGACCTCATCCGCTTCGGCCCGCCCGGCGAGCGCTCTCTGCTCCTCGAGGAAAAGCAACCGCTTCGGCGGCTCGGTGATGTATGGACTCGGATCAGCGGCGACTATCTCGTCTGCGGCACTGTGCTGGTCAACATAGCCGGCGGGCATCGGCTGACCATTTGCAAGGAGGTGTATCCGATGGTCTTTTTGGAGCCCCACATCGACTTCTGCATGGAGCACCGCCTGTACGAGCTGCCCCTGTTGCCCAATGGCCAACCGCCCGAGGATTACGACCAGCTGTCGCAGTTCTGGGCTTGCCAGGATCAGCACACCATGCGTCTCAAATGGCGACCGGTGCCCAAGGCGAGGCAAGTGCCGCCCGAATCCTCTGTCGCGATGGTAGTGCGTCTGCGTCTGGTAGATCTCCTCCACGCGGAGCAACTCCATCTGATGGTGCAGTACGAGGTTGGGGCCACAGCGGAGAAGAATGCGTGGCCTAGGCAATTGCACCTGATTACCTTTGACGTCAAGAAGCTGCTGGATGCCACAGAGTCACTGGCTCCCACCTTTTCAGCCAAAACGCTGCACCAGGACTTTCTGGCCGTGATTATGACGCACCAAGCACACTGCTCACTGAAACTAGTATTCCAGGCGGCCGAAGATTGCACAACGTTTGAGCAGCAGCTGGTCTCCAAGCTGCAGTTCGAGTTAATAAAAGTCCAGGAGCCGGAAAAGGAACAGAGTGAGTGGTTACCTTTCAGAAAGGACCACTGGTCTATACTAACACCTTATGTTTTTCAGAATCTGACCTGCTCGACGATTCGTGCCCTGACTCACCTTTTCAGTCCTCCACCGCTGACGCCGCCGCCGCCAATCCTGTCCAGCGCATCTTCTACAATCGCCAGCCAATGTCGCAGTGGTGTGGCACTCTGCTCCTCCGCGACGATCCCGGTGAGCAGTGGCATGTGTACGCCCAAACGGACGACCGACTGCGCCTGTTCATGCATCGCCTGATGCGCGATCTTCTCCTGCTGCACTGCAATCTTACTTACCTGGGGGTCAACGAGCCAAACTTGTCGGTCGCCGATGCTAACCTCGAGTTGGAGAAGAGTCTGCAGGAGGAGTTGGAGGCTTGGAAGGTGGTGCTGAAGCCGGCAGCCAGTGTGGAGGAGCGCCGCAAGCAGCTGACGCATCTCTACAAAGTACAAATGGCTAGCGATGTGCTGGCACAAATGATATTACGCAAAACGGAGCAGAATAAGGAATAGATTCCTTTTTCTAGGTTGGTTTTTTGTTTAATTTTTTACAAAAACCACCACTTTTTGATGATTTTTTTGAAATATTTTAAGCCACGGCTTAGTGATATGTATGCGAATTGTATAACATTCCCTTTCATGAAGTGCTTTAAGCATGCATTTTTTATATGAACAATTTATTGTATTGCATTTGTGTCAGAGTTTTACATCTACAACTTAAAGCATTTATGTGAAATTTAAAGCATTTTTGATTAGGATTGGAAAATTCCTATATAAAGAGTATAATATATGAATGAATTTGAATATCATTGTGTCCGAATTATTCGTAACATTTACAACTTAGAGCTAATTGGACTTGGTCTGGCTGGAATCGATATGAGGGCGCAGGGGCATTCCGATTCTCATGTGCTGATGCGCCGCTGCTGCTCCTCGCTCTTGATGATGCTGTCCAGGACGTTCTCCAGGTTCTGAGTGGCCGCCGACAGTTCGGCATTGTCGCTGTACGAGTCCTCGACGATCTCCTTGACCTTGTGCAGCAGCAGCTTGAAGTTCACCATCTCGGTGTCGCGACCTTCCCCTCCGCTTGCTGGCTGCTGCTCCAGCAGGGCTCCCAGCGGCATGGGCAGCGTCAGAGGAGCTGGCAGGGATCCAGGTCCTGGCTGCCCACTCAAGCGACGCTGGTCGAACCACAAACTGATGTCGTTGAGGGAATAATCCGATTTGTTGGCCTCCAAATAGCTGCGATTCAAGTCGGCGCCATTAACTGGAATATACAGAATGTTTTAGTACTGGTTTTAAGCATTGTATTTGATTGTCTGCCTACTGGAGTGCGTGAGGTTGGCTCCTACGGGTGCATACATATCGAAAATCTGCCTCTGCGGCGTGCTGGAGCTGAGAAAAGTGGAGCTGACCAAAGGAGCAGTTGAAGGAGCCACCACAGGAACAGGAACAGGTGGTGAAGCTGCCACAGAAGAGTGCTGCAGGAAAATATAAGTAATTAGCTCAGTCTAACAGCTGAATTCAGAGCAATCCCACCGATAGCTGTCGCATATCCTCGATGATCTGCAGCAGAAAGCTCTGATGGGCGCTGAGAAACTGCGAGATTTCCGAACTGGAAGCTGTGGCCACAGTTTGCAGCTGGGTTTCCAGTTTCCTAGAAGACACGGAAACCTTTAGCATGGCGAAAAGAGGAGTGTCAAGTGTAAAAACCTACGCATTCTGCAGCAACAAGCGGTCAATGATGGACTGCAGCCTGCTGGAGGCCTTGCTGGCTAGCCCCGTCAGGGAGCACAGCTCCTGCTGCTGCTGGAGGATTACAGTGCGGTCTTTCTCCTTCTCCTGGCACTGACTACGCACACTGCGCGTCTCCGCGGGAATGGGTGTGGCAGCCGATTGCCCCAGGCCGGCACCACTCTCCTGGGCATTGCAGAAGCCACGACGCTCCTCCTCGTGCCTCTTCCTTGGCATCACCAGCCAGCTGCATAGCTTGGCCAGGTGGCGAGTCCAACGCAACGGCGGCTGATCCTCCACGAACACCTCGCACATTCGATGCCCCGGCTCGTGGCGACCACCGGCAAAGCCCACCGCAAAGCAGGGCAGGCACAGGGATATATCCCGGCACACCTGGCACCGAAAGCGAATGCCCACAATGTGCTCCTTGCGACAGCCGGCACAGGAATTGCTGTGTATCAAATGCTCCGTGTCCTCGATGCGTTTCACCAACGCCAGCAGATTGCCATAGATGAGGAACCGCGTCTGGACACCCGCTCCCGTCCAGAGTTTGTGGAACTGCGGCTCGGCAAGTCCACCAACGCCGTGTGGACAGCGGGCAAAGCTCTGCTCCATTGCCAGTGGAAGATTGTGGGCGCCATAGGCCTTGGCCTCGCCCAAATAGCTGAGTAACTTGCTCAGCGTGGCCAGGAGCTGCTCGAAAGCATATCGGGAGATAATCTGCGACTTGGGGTCCGCCAGCAGGGCAAAGAAGTCGCCCACCAGGTGATCGCTGCTGTATAGCTTGCAGAGCATTATGAAGGTGATCTTGATCTCCAGCAGGGAAATGGAATGCCTGCGTTGCCTGGGGGTGAAAAGGGTATTACATACATATGATTCAGATGGAAGCAAGATAACCCACGGATCGTAGACATTCCAAAAGAAGTTGGCCAGCAGGCCGGTGACCCTGTCCAGTTGATAGTCCGCATCCTGGTTGAAGTGGCCCAGCTTTTCGCAGGCAAAGTACACATCGTGGAGCAGGGAGGTCAGCTGGAAGGGGGGAACCATCAGCTCCAGGCCGCCGTTCAAGTTGTGGCGATCCAAAATGGCCAGAACAAGCTTGTAGGGAATTTTAGTGGCTGCAATTTAGAGGTTAATCCTGGGGCGGCGAACATACAACCATTCAATACCCACTGTGGAATATCTTTTGTAGGGCCACAAATTTACTGGCACACCGGTAGACGGTGTACTTGTAGTCCCCGTAATCCCTCTGCAGATCCTCCATAATGGTGGTCAGTTCTTTGTCCACCTGTTGCCCTTGTCCTTGGCCCCCTTGGGTGCCCTTTTCCCGGGCTAGGGACGCCACTGCCTCGGCGCTGTTGCGCATTTTGGTGAGCTGCACTGGCACCGACATTCCCAGCATCTCGAGGGGTATTTAATTTTCTTTATTTTCCGCTATTTTCAAACCTTTTTGAGTCTCCTTTGTGACCGCGTCGTTTCTCGCGATCTCTTCCTCTTCCGTTAGCGCAAAAGTCAAATTTATGCGCCGCAAGGTGGCAACGCCACCGGTGTTATCGACATCAGTTCGCTTAGCCGTTACAGTTTTGAATTTGATTCAACGTGGGAAAAGTCGGCTTAAAGCTGATTTTAAGGCAACTATGTTAAAGTTTAGAGTGGACCTTTTAGACGGCATTATTTCATTAAATATTTTAAGAGATTTGTTTAAATTACTAATAATAAGGAAAACAAAAATACAAAACTACACACTTTTTGGAGGGCAATACAAAAATAATAAGGCATGTCAACATACATTTTTAAAAACAATATTTAATTTATAAATTTTGTAATAGAACATTTTGGTTGATTTTAAAAATATTTATTCTAATCAAAAGGAATTTTTTGTTAAAATTTTTTTTTACTATAAACTAGATTTTAACAAATTTAAAAAAGTTAACTTTTGCTAAAACTAGATTTTAACCATTTGTGAATTTTACTTTAAAGACAAGTTCTAAGTTAAGTTGAAAAGTACGTTATTAGTTATACTAAAATATTCTATAGATTCATTTTATTTACAACTCTTTCTAATAATGCTTATGTGCAGAACATTACAAATAAATTTGACTATATTACTATATTTTACCACTTGTCTACAAACATTTGTAAAAATGTGAAATTAAAGTTATAAAGAGAACTGTCAACAACATTACAAATAAAATGGACTATGTATATTTTAATTTGTATTAGTTTCATAACCCATTTTACCACTTGTCTACAACGAATTGTAAAAATGTGAAATAAGTTATAAAGAGACACCCAAAAATAAGGCTGGTTATTCAATTTTAAAATTAAATATATGTTGTATGTATATTTGCATCATTCCATTACAATTACATTAACTTACGCTATTTTGTTTTTTTTTTTTTATATATTTTGTTTTTGTTTTAAAATAGTGGGGGCATCTTATCATTTCGTTTCTTGTTTTTTCTTTGCTTATATCAATATTGTAATATGCCAAGTTTATATGTGAGTGGGGGAGGCGGGGCGAAAGGGGGATTGTAATTAGTTTATTTAACTTGTTTTTGTTGCCTTTTGAAAGCATTGTCCCGCTTGCGTATGCGAATCCACGACATACGTATATATAAAGGTTTGTGTTTTTTAATCACTAATTATCATATGTGTTTGGGTCGCTATTTATTTATAAAGATCGTTCTTTATTTGCAATGCGCATTTGCAATTTATGCTAGGGGGCGTGAGGCGAAATTCCATCGATTTGCGAACTCAAAAATACGGCTACATACATTCGTAAATGATGGGGGACATAAGGTATAAGGTGTTCTCTTAACTCTCCTCCTACTAGGTCCACTTAAATCCACTCTCTGTTCAGCGGTTTTCGAATAAAATCGGTACAGGATGCAACGCAAATTGAGTAATTACAAAATATATATATTCTGATTGCGGACCGCTGGACAAAAAGTGGTCCCAAATGGACGCTCGATTTTTACAGGGTTTTTTTTTAACTCACTTAATTGCACATACTAATAGATCCTATATGTATAAAGTTCCATTCTTTTAGATTAGAGTTTTCGCTGCGACTGTTTGTTGGCTGTGGTTTTGGTTCATTGATTGATTTGTATTTGCAATTGGTTTTTTTTTGTTTGATTTTGTGTTGTGGCTTTGATCTCAGATAAGAATTTGAAACCTGTATATATATTATGTCATTATCGTACGGGGGGGTGGGCTTAAAGTATAAAAAGGTTTGCAAATGAATTTAGCATTCGTTTATTTTAATTTTAACTAAAATCATAAGGTACAAAACAAAATCACCTCGACATGCACAGGGTTTTGTTCTTCGTTTTCTTGGGGCGGTAAGTTGCGCTGGATCAGAGTTGAATTGAATAAATTATGCTATGCTAAAAGTTGGGCTACAAGGTTTCTCTGTTCAATTAGCACTTAAATACGTTATCGTAGTACTCGTATAATTAATATTAATTAATAGTGAAAGACATTTTTCGCTAAACAAAAATCAACTAAATGTAAACATAAAAAAACTTGTAATTTTATAATTTTTTGTTTGTTTGCGATTTGTTTGTAAGTTCTTTTTTTTTTTCGTTTTTGTGTATTTAATTAATATATAAAATTAAAATATATGTAAGAGAAGTCATTTTTGACAAAAAAAATTGTTGCTTCGTAGACGGTAACATAGAAAATTATGTTATTTTGTTTTTAGGTGGCGACGACGTCTTGCACAGGTTTCTCTTCTTCCCTTGGTGTTTATTAAAAATTGGTATATAATATATATATATATATTTCGTTCGATACATATATATAACCGTATAGAAGTGTGAGCGCGTGTGTGTTTGGTGTGTACATTTCGCAAGTTAGACTTCAGCGTAGTGCGCACTTGAAACAATCAAACAACGATTTAAAGCAGACAAAACAGACGCAGGCAAGCAGATCCCTGGGTTCGGTACATCCGTCTCTTTCCTTTTGGAGGACAGTTCCGTGAGATACCTTCACTTCCCCCAAGAGTTGGACATATGCACTACACATTGCATAAACTCTTGGGTAAAGTATGGGAATTAACCTGGGGAATCTACTTGCAAACCGGCCTTTTGGTGGGTGTGGTTTTTCGCGGTTTCTAGTTTTTCAACCTGCGCTGTCTACGCTTTTGTGTGTGTGTGTGGGTGTGTGTGAGAGGGGGCGTGTCAGTTTTGTAGGCGTGCCAGTGAGGAGAACCCATTTAAAAACGATAATTCTCATCGGCCATGTGCACGGCCCACATAAATTTGGTTCTTTGCGTTTTGTTAAATATCTTCTCGATCGGCACTCCGTTCTTTTTACACCTGCAAATACATCCAACATTAGCTTTAACTTAAGCGGAATTGGGTGAGGAGACACTCACCAAGCCACCGATATGCGTGGATCGAGATAGTTTAGCTTAGATGTGCCCAGGGCAATGGTCTTATTCTCGTCTCTATCAGTCTCTTGTAATTCTAGTTTCTTCAGCTGATCCTTCAGGCGCTCCAGCTGTTTGCCCTTCTTGTCGGCCAGGACCTTCTCCTTGACGGAGCCACGTTTGGCGGCCTTCTTCATATCCTGTCAAAGAACATTTTACATTAGTTATATAATCGCATCCAAAGCATATTCAATATATACTCACATGATATTCGGCCTCGCAATCGTCGATGGCATCACGCTTGGTCTTGATCTTCTCCTTCAGGTTCTCCATCGACTTCTCGTGGCCCTTGGGCACGGAACGCTGATGGTTACAGAGGATGGCTACGGCACGATTGGCGCGATTGTAGGCCAACAGCTTTTCCGGTACCGTGGCACTCGGATCGGTAAGCAGATCCAGCTGGCTTTGCAGTGTTTTTGAAGCGTTATACGTACGGAATACCTTGGCCGTAAGTCCTGTTTTGGTCATACAAATTATACTAATAAGTATAGGAAAACAGACCTTAAAGACAGGTATAAATACGTACCGTCCATCAGCTCCTTGAGATGCTCGTTAAGCACCTGAGTGTTGAGTCGATCGAAGAGGTCGTCGCCCTCCTTCTTGTGCTCCATAAACAGCTCGAGGTTCTTGAAGACGCGCTTCTCCACCTCGACCTCGTTGTAGTAGCGAATGGAATCCTTACCGGGGAAGTCGAACACCACCACGTTCTCCTTTCCGTTGAGCTCCTTGTGCAGCTGGACGTGCTCCACGCGTAGCGAGCAACAGCCCACGGTATCCGCCTGATCCTCATCCTTTTCGTTGCCCGCTCTCAGTGCCAGTTTGTCGATGAAGTAAAGAGCCACCGCCCGCTGGCGAACCCTCATCTCCTTGGACTTCCACTCGTCGCGATAGGTGGCCCGGATCTTATCGATAACCTTGTCCAGGCGGCGCGCCGTCTCGTACTTGATGTGATCCTTCTCGCCCTTGAGTTTCGAGGAGGGATTCAACATGATGTACTTGACTTGTCCCTGCACGTTCTCGATCCAGGAGGCCAGCCAGGTGACGGTATTGTCGTGGCGCACTTCCTTCCAGCGCGATCCACTGGGCGGCGACGGCACCTTTGAATCCTTGCCACAGTTGATGGACACATCGCTGGCATGGATGCGCCGCTTGATCATGCCCATTTTGGGATGCTCGCCACGGCCGCGGAACAGACCCGGCGGCTCCAGCCGGAAGTTACCAATCTTCTCCTTGTGCCCGTCAATCATACAGAAACCGAACTCCTTGATCAGGGCCTCGTTCTCGTTCTTCTTGACCAGCTTCTCCTCCTTGGTGGCCGCCTTGCGTTTCTCGGACTCCGCCTGGAAATAGTTGAACATCTCCTGGAAGTTGCACTTGCGGAAATCCTTGATGATCTCCTTCTCCTTGGACGTCATCGACTTGCGGAAATCCTTGAAGAAGTTATTGTTGAACACATCCTTGGTGCAGTAGTCGTGGTTCAACATCTTCGCATAGAAGGTGGCCGCTTCCTCCGTTTCCTCGGAGAGATCAAGGGGCTTGCCATCATAGTAGAACCGCACGTTGCGTGGCACCCGCTCGTAAGGAGGAGCGAACACGGGTCCCTTGTGCTCCAGCGTTGTCCACTTGACGCCATCTGCGCGCTTTTCCTCCTCCCACCTGAAGTATAAAAATGTTTCTTGTGAGTAATTCATACTATTTGTGATTTGTGAAACTTGGATAAGCGACAAATTTTTATGTTATTGGGCAATTTTCCCCTTGAAAACTAGATCATTTTAAGCTTTGGAAGAATTAATAACAGAAATACATCTGTTCCTCGGTAATAATTCAAATTTTTTCGAATTAACCACTTATTTAGCATTAAGAAGGGTAACAAATAGGTAGAAAATATTTAAAATATTGGGCTACATATAATGCTAATTGTTTGTATTGTTATTATAAGTATAACCCATTTTTATAATGGTATTTAGTTCTTTTGGATATTTTTTTCTATCATTTGATTTGATATTTATATTATTATTATTTAGGGATTTGGGACTACATTAAATGCTTATTATTTGTATTTTTGTTGTTAATATAACCCGGACTAATCCTAAATTTTCATATTATTTAGCTGTTTTCTATTTTCTTTATTTATATTATTGGTATTCAGGGTTTTTAATAGTTAATTTGCATACAGGTTATATATGTTTTGGTATTTTTGTATACCTTTATTTTTTTGCAAAAAACCCTTATAAATGTTGCCCTGGTAAAATCTATTTAGACGATTATAATCATTTGCTGTTCTTGGCACACCCTATTTCAGTGGAGCACCCTAATCAAGTCGCACCATCGAATTTGCTCTTCCTGGACGCTCTTCCGTCGCACTCTTCTCTTTTTGCCCGCAACCGTGGCTATGCCCACGATCTGCTCCCCGAAAACCAGGCAGACACTCCGATTTCCGAATAGACGTACTGCCGCCAAGGGGCGCCACACAGCCGATGTCATTTGCTGTTCAAAATTCTTCGATTTTCTTTGGTTTATCACATTACGCAAAGTGGTGGCGTTCGAACCTAACCTCAAAGTTTGCCAGTGAGTGTATAAATGTGTGTGTGTGTGTGATTTCGTTTGGCTCAGCTGTTTTTTCAGCATGTTGGAGCAAAAGGGGGGAAGTGGGGCAGCGGTGGTCTGCGCATGCGTTTCGTGGCGAATGGCACAGTCGCACAGTGGCTGCCACCAATTGCTGCCCACATGCGCCCCACTGTGGATTTGAATACACGCGGCACACAACTTTCGGCAGCCACGGTGTATGACTTTCGGAAATGTAGGTCAGTGACATTCAAACTTCTCACGCAAAACACATGGCAAGTAGACACACACACACACACACACACCTTTAGACGTGTCACGTCACACGCTGTTGTTTTTGTAACCGGTACTTGTCAAATTCATGTAAATATGTACAAAAGTATGTACATTTATAAAAATTCGAACGCTTTCCCTCACAATAAAATTAATATAAAAACGCTGTGGGAGAGCGCGAGTTACCTGTTTCAATGATTAATCAAAAAAAAAAAGCCTTTCACCTCGAATAACCTTTTAAAAAAGCCATATTACTACAGTATCTCTGTAAAAATGGTCATACACTTTAAAAATATCTTGTATTATATTATATTATGTCTCAAAAAGAGATGTTTTAGTTAGGCCAGTATAAGACAGATCGATTTTAAGTTTAAGTTCTTTATAAATAATATTATTTGAGATAGAAAATTCGAATTGTTCATAAATAAAAAGTTTAGAATGGAAGAGAACAATTTTGATTTTTTTAAAATGATAACTCATACTGTTTTAACATAATTTTCGCGGTAAAATATATCTAATTACCTATATTTTAATATCATTTTTTTTACTACTGCTGATTATAATTTTAAAAAAAATTAAGCAAATTATATTTTTTATAAAAATTATAACAAGCTGATAGGCGCAATATACAACTATTTCGGATCAACATTAGACATTTTATAATTACAGTATCCTACAATACCTAGTTGAAAATAAATAAGGATTTCGAAATAGTAATTTTTATGCGATGCAACTAGCCTAAACGTTATTAATATCTGCCAGCTAGGCCTGATGCCTAAGAAACCATATGTATGATGTCTAAGAAATAAGATAGCTTTACTAGTATCAGTTAAAATAGTGAAATTAATGTAACAAGAGATGAATTCTCTTCATAAAAGCCTTAAACAAAATACTATTTACTATCAAGTCGAGGCGAACTCACCATCTCCACACCTCCTCCTCCTCCTCCTTGACCTTCTGGCGTTTGGTGGGCGATGTGACCTCGGTCTTAACCTCGGCTTCCTGAAAGGCAAATGCACTTAGATATCATCTGTGTTCCTCGAACCCGACATATCCAATTCCTACCTTTTTGATCTTTTTCTTCTTGGGCTTGACGCTGCCGTAATCATCCTCGGCCTCCTCCTTGACCCGCTTCTTCTTGGACTTCTCCTTGGGCTCCTTCTTGACCTTCTTGCGCGCCAGCAGCGGAATGTCGTCGTCGTCGTCGTCCATGCCGCGATCGGCCTGATCGGGTGCCTCCTGCTTGCGCTTGCGCATGGCCAGCGGCAGATCCTCCTCGTCGTCGTCCATCTCCTCAGGATCGTTCTCATCCTGATCATTGTTGTTCATGGTGCTATCATCTTCGGCGTAGCTCTGCTCGTGCTTAACCTCGAACGGCGGCTCGTCGGCGCGAAACTGGGACATAGAGTAATCACAGGAGCTGGCCTGCGATAGATTGTTGAAGCTATCGTCCTCCTTCTTGATGTCCACAATCGATTCCTCGTAGCCGTTCTTGTAGTTGATGCCACCATCGTTCCCATTGCCATTGCCATTACAATTGATGGCGGCTGTGGCCTGATAGCCATCGAGCTGCTGCATGTGAAATGGATCGACCGGGCCCGAGTGCATCAATGGTTGGGAAACGGGCTCCGGCTTGACAAACACTCCATCGTACGATGGCGGATCCTTCGACGAAGAGCTGCTGTGCCGCGAGCTGGAATGTTTGCTCTTGGATGAGGATGATGAGGAGGAGCTCTTATGACTGCTGCTGCTGCGCTCCTTATCACGGGAGCTGGACGAGGAGGACTTGTGCCGGCTGGAGGAGCTGCTGCTGCTGCGATCCTTGTCCTTGTCGCGTCGCTCCTTGTCCTTCGAGGAGCTCTTATGATGGCCGGAGCTGGACGATGACGACGAGGACTTGTGCTTGCTGCTACTGCTGCTGCTCCCATCCTTGTCCTTGTGACTGGACGAAGAGCTGCTGCGATGAGAGTTGCTGCTGCTGTCGCGTTCCTTGTCCTTGTCCCGATGCTTGGACGACGAGCTACTACTGCTGCTCTTGTGCCGATCCTTGTCGCTAAAAAGGGAAAAGGTGAGGGTTATTACATGTTTTATTTAATGATTTTGATCCCAGTCCTGTAGATAGTAAGAACTGAATTCTTGAACAGACATAAAGTAGGGAATAAAGACTTGGCGAATTTAGATCACTATAAGTAATAGCTCTCAAGGAAACATTTGGGTCAAATGGTCATTACTACAGTGGCTTTGTACGTGATTGAATTGAATTAAAGCTGAACTTAGTCTGCATATTTTCGAAAGGGGATTTGGCTTTGGTTTATTTTAAGTTTTACTAGCAATTTCCATAACTACTATTACCACATTACTTTGATATTGGATACTACTTTAAGGATTTAAAAGAAGAAAATCATGTTCGATCTGACAGTTTTATCTAAATATTATTGCTTTACTTTATGCAGTCAGTTCTTTCATACGACTTAAGTTTCTGTTTTTTTAAATTACAATGAGTAAATGGGCATTAAAGCTGATTGCCAATAAGATGTACAAGATTTCATATGATAAAACAGTCATAATATCAATTACAATTGGTAATTTTAAATGTTTCAGGTGCTGCTAGACAGTTTTCCATATTTTCTCTGGGTTATGTATACAAATATAGATATTGGGTTCAGTTCAAATGCATTATAAGATAACAATCTAAACTTGTTTGGTCTAAGTGGAATGAAAATATTGTACATGTGATTCTAGACAGGTTTCTTTCTATTCTGACTATTCCTTTTTACATGAATATTTATCAATTATAACTGGCGTAACTTGGTTGCCCATTAACCCAACTGCTTGAAACCTTGGAATTGACCTATTTTAAGTGTTCCAGATGGTTCTACAGGAGTTTGCCTCGAAAACGAATGGTTGTTTTCCTCGTTTTTCCGACGTACCGACTGCTGCTCTTGTGATCCTTCGACGAGCTGGAGGATCCGGAGCTCTTGTGCTCCCTGTCCTTATCACGGTGCTTGTCCTTGCTGGAGGATTTATGCTTGCTGCTGCTGCTCCCGCTGCTGCTGCTGTGGTGGTGATGGTGGTGTCCGTGTCCGTTGGTGGTCACCCCGTTGGACTGAACCACCTCGCAGCTGCCACCATTTTGTATGTGGATGTTCTGTTCGGGCGAGAGAAAGAGAGGGGGGATGAGAAAGGCGATATAGAGTTATTGGATTGGACCAGCCAGCTGAAAAAGTGAGAAAGTGAGTGTGTGAATCCGGGCCAGAAACCTGTGCATCCATCATGTTGCCTGAATTCTTGGCTCCCCTCTCTGCGGACCGGACTCCCCGGTGGTTTCCTCACAATTTCTGGCAATGATTTACGATTATCTCGTGTCTATCCGCTCACCACGTGGTGAAAATCAACCCTAACAAATGCCGCGTAGGAAAATTCACTTAGCACGGCCAGCAATGGGTTAATGGAAGAAGAAGCAGAGCCGGAGAGCGATGGCGACAGGAAATTGGAAATTGTACCCGAATCGGTTGGAATAGGTTAACAAAAAAAAAAATAAAAAAACCGCTGCCAAACAATGGAACACACAAACAAATTGGAGAATACAGAAAATCTTTCTTTTTTTTACACTTTTTGCAGCATATATTTTTTTTTTCAACGTGGGCGATGCATCAAGGCTACACGCACACTTGTACACACACGGGGTTGTTGTTGTTGTTTTTCTGGTTGCAGCATAATAGTTAATAAGTGCGTTTTTTTGGGGTGGCACATCTGTCTTATCAGACGACACACACACACACACATACACTGAGGGAAAAACACCTTTATATACGTATGTGCACGTATAAATTGCAAAATGGGACACTTGCAATTACATACATATACAAAAACGCTACAGGGCAACAAAAACAACAAACACATGTGATTTCGGTGCGAGAAAAGTGGCAGTATGACCGCATTTCGAGGTAAGCAAAAGAGAATGGGGGAATGAAGGGTGTTATTGGGAGATAAACAAAGCAGAGATCGCGGAAATTATAAAAAAACAGATAAAACCCTTAAAACTCCGAGAAAATTAGGGAAAATCAAGAGGAAACCGAGTTAGTGGCTAAGCAAAAATACCAGTTTCGGTATTTCGCTGCGGCCACACTGTGCCAAATACATTTCGTCTGCCTCGGCCCTCCCCGCTCTCCTTTGTCACCTCCTTCGCCTTTTGCCACTTGCATTGTCGCCATTTTCGTCAATTACCTCTCGTTTTTCTCTCTGCTCTCCTCTCCCCCCCGCCTGCGTTTTACGCACTCTGCCGGCAGCGACGTCGACTGCGCTGCCGCCTGCAGGCGGTACACTTGCAACTATTCTTTGTACCCCCGAATGTATTGTACCCAATTTCGATTACCCCGTATTTTTCGTTTTCTTTTTCTTAGGCAGGCTCCCCATTCAACACGTTTGCACTTGCCTCCTTGCGGCCTTGCGGTAAATTACATAAAAAGGAAATAGAATTTTCTCTCGGGGCACTTACATTCTCGGCAGCCACATCCCCACTCATTTTGCGGCGCTCGGCGTTTTTCTTTATTTGTCGGTCTTTAGTCTTTTTTTTTTTTTTTCTTGCTCCGCACTTAGTAAAATTTTTCACTCTCAACTCGGCTGGATATTTCAGTTATTCAGTTTTTGTCGCAGTCGGATCGTTTGCAAGTCCGGCGGCGGGTTGGAAAAGCGCACTGGGTTTTCCGAAATGGAGCAAGCGTTTTGTGCTTCTGGCGATGCGATTGCCTGGCTTTTGGGCTTCTTTGCTTTTTGCTTTTCACAGCGCGCAGCAGCCACGCGAACCCTTGCTTTTTTTTGGATCGGTGTGACCGAGGAATCGTCGGTGAATTATACCACCGGCTTGG
The DNA here is from genome assembly GCF_043229965.1 of Drosophila suzukii. Lineage (NCBI taxonomy): Eukaryota > Metazoa > Arthropoda > Insecta > Diptera > Drosophilidae > Drosophila > Drosophila suzukii. The sequence goes on from NC_092084.1 coordinate 19,320,595, forward strand.
TAAATACCATTTTCACTTTTCAAATATACCAAAAGCACTCCGAACAGTCACGGTGGGAAAATCTAACGCCGTATTCCCACTCCAGTCTCGGCGCATTGTTGAAAATCTCAAGCTTGTACGCACTGTTAACTTGGCTCTGTTAATTATAACCGTTACTAGTAGATTGCAAGATAATATTGTATTCGTTGGAAAGTAAGTTACAGATCCGTCCGTCCGTATGAACACTGACATCTCGGAAATTATAAAAGCATGGACTTGGCATGCAAATTCCTTTCAGCAAAGTGTAACGCTCACTCTAACGTCCACAAGTCGTTTTTCTGCTTGCACATCTCCTTTGCGCTCCCTTTAGCTGAGTAAAAAATTTAAAAGTGCCGCCAAACTGTCATATATAAAAATGTTGTTTTAGTTCATATGCAATTTTTTCCGATCACTCGTTTGGAGTACCTTTTCTTGCCTTACTTTAGAGAGCTGTACAGCAACAAAAATGTCAAAATTTATTTTGTTAAATAACAATTCTATAGTAAACGTTAAAGTTCACAGAAAAGATCAACTGAACCAATAAAAAAGTCCAGACATGTGTGAACATCCTAAGATAGTATGAAGTGCGTCTTCGCTAGCTTAGCCATGTCACCCACCGAGCATTTTAGTGAGACCATTTTCATTTATTTTATTTGGTATATTTTAATAAATAAGAAAAGTATTTAAAGTATATTTCACGCGTGGTCTTACTGACAACGAACCAAAATAAAGAATCCAAAAATTTGTTTAGTTAAATTAGTTGATTATTTATGGAAAGAGAAAGAGACAGAGTGGACGAGAACCTAAAACAGGTTGCACTTTCCAGCGATCGTTCGATTTTAATAAGAGTAAGCCTTTAGTAAGAAGTCCCCAAGATCGAATTCTTCGGGAAGAAACGTAAAGGAATGTCAAAAGAAGACATCCACAGCATCGAAATCTCAGAGAAGCTAACAAAAGGAACCCCATTCTTGAATTCCTCAGAAGGCAAAGAATAGAACCGATCAGAGAAACCCAATATAGAAACAGTCCAGCGAAGAGGATCAATATCAGGGGCTCCCATCAGAATCAAAGGCAAAGCAATTTTATGTGCCTTCCGGAAAAGGGAAGTGATCGCCGGAAAGGCTCTCTAAAACCTCTCATAAGCTCCATAAACCTAATATTCGGCTATATGGTACATTGACCCACTAAGGAGATCCTAAGGAATAGCAGGTAAGTGCCCAAATATTGATCGTGTTCAATTTTGTCAGTTTTGGAACTGATAAGGCTTAAGATCTGTTATTATTAATAACAATTGTTATTATTTTTTTATTAATCGTTAATCAAAACATATCGTTCGGGCTTTTCGGGTACCTCTTAATTAACCAGTTCATTCAAACTTACATTTTTATATCTGTTTATATCAAGACCCCCAGAATTCTTGGTAATATAATTTCAGGGCAATGGGTAGGGGGGACTGCGAGAACGTGGATCCCTTGCTAATACAAGAAGTGTGCAGATTATCAGACTGCGAAAGTGAGAAATTGGAAGAAAAAGTAATCCCTAAAGACAAGACGGAAGAGAATCCAGTAGAAGACGATTCTTATAGAGAGCACTTCTTTGAATGTGCCGTGAAAAAGCCACTCGAAGAGGACACATTTGAAGAAGACTATAATATATACGATTTTCTTGTAAAAAGCGAAGAATTTGAAGAGGATTTACCAGGAGTTAATGTTGAGAGAGCCCCGCAAAAATGTCCTGATTGTGCGATAGTATTCCCAGAAATCAAACAACTAAGAGAACATGTTCGCATTCACAACACGTGCTCCCTTTGCCCGCGTGGTTTCGCCAGTCCAGAAAATCTAAGACAACACTTGCGAACGCATACAGGCGAAAATCCCTTCAAGTGCTGCCACTGCTCGAAGACCTATAACTTGTGGCGATGTCTGAAGGCTCACCTGAAAACGCACACGGGAAAAGGAGCCTACAAATGCAACGATTGCTTGAAGATCTTTTCCGAGAATAAAAATCTTATAAGACATACCAAAACGCACAAGCGACCGCATGAGTGTCCCACTTGCTGCAAAAGATTTGGGGACCACACGAACTTTCGCAAGCACATGGAATCGCAGCATTTGCGAAAACCCCGCGAAGATAAACCTGCTAGCTGTGAGATTTGTGCAAAGATTTTTGCGAACTGCACCAGTCTCAAGAGACACATGCACACGCATGCGGTGGATTTGCCCTCCAAGTGCATCCAGTGCCCAAGGGCATTTGCCAATAATAATAACCTCAGGCGGCACACTCGAGTGGTCCATGTGGAACCAGGAAAACGCCCGTTTCAGTGCCTCCAATGCCCAAAGGGTTTCGGATGCGTTCAGAGTTTTAATCGACATCTTAAACTTCATACAGAAAAGCCCTTCGAGTGTTCCAAATGTCTGAAAGCTTTCGCAACGAAAAATTTACTCGATACCCACTTGAAGTGGCATTTGGGCACAAAATCGGGGAATCGTAAACTACGCTTGCTTAAGAGCACGGAAAAATAAGCCTTATCTAGTCTCCATTCTCATAAAATTAGGGATTGTACAGACGGGATGCTACTATGTATATATATATTGAATAGTTAAAAAAAGTTGTACTAGGTACATAAAACAATTTTATTTTATAAATACAAATATGTTTCTTTTTGTTAGACTCCTTAGCATTTTGATTTTTTTTTTAATATACTTGGATTCTTGAAAATTTCAAACTCAAAATGTAAATTAATGTTTTCAATCGAAAAATAAATATTATTTTCTGAAAACACAGGGATAAATAAAAACACCATCATAAAGGTTTTATCATTGTTTTGTATGTAGGTACACAAGTTTATTCACTAATACATTAGTTTAATATTAATTTAGATAAAAAAAAAAACAAATGCATAACAAACATTTAACAGAGTTCTCATATTTTTCGCCTAGGCTTTTTCTGGTTTTTGTGTGTGGGTTTCCTTTAAATTTTCATTTCTTGGTTTTTACATCGAACCATATATGCATCTAAGTATGTATATATCTGTGTAAATTGTACTTGGCTCACTTGCAATTGTTAGTGCACCGTGCTTGGCCAAAATCCAGCAAATCATCCGGATTTATCTTATAGCATAACAACATTAAACATCTATAAAAAGTGTTCGTACAGTAAATTTAATTTAACTATGCCACGCCCCCTTGCGCGGGCGTGTGAATATTTCAATTTATATATATATTTATGTATATACGAAACTATACCGAATTAAGTTTACGCTTTAGTTTTAGATTTACGGGTGTTTCCATGTGTGTGTAGTATGTGTGTGTATGTAGTTGGTAACAGTCTTTTATCACGTTTAGTTTTGGGCTATGCGCGTTACGCACAACGTATGGTACATAGGTATATATAGTATATTTAATGTATATTACGATTTAGCCTAATAATTGTTTAGATCCTCCCATTTACGCTAGTCATTATCTTTTGTCAGAGTTTGTTTCCGTTTCCGTCTTCAATATCGGGGTTATTTTGATTTTTCTATTAATATTTGTTCTAGAAATTAAAGATTTTAAAATTTGTTTTAAACAAAAACTGTGATAATAATGTTAAATGGGTAGCCCAATTTTCAAAAAACATAATAAATAACATTCTTTTTAGCATTCGAAAACAAACCGGAAACGGAAACAGCTACACTTTACACTGGTAACTAGCTCTACATGCAGGTAAAAAGTCCTCTCTACGTGGTACATGAAGTTAAAAACAACAAACTGAATATACAGAGTGTGTGTGTGGGTGTGTGTGTGTGTGTGCGTGTGTTTTGTCAGGCTCACTCATAGGTTGGGGTTAAAGGTTATCTATCCGTATCTGTATCTGTTCCGCAGCAGTTACCCATTAACCCATGGTTAATCATTAACCATTAGTTGACCAATTCTCTTCAATTAATTTGTTTTCTTTTTGGGACACTACGCTTTTTGGGACTTGAGCTGGCTGCCAGGACAGTAGTTATCACATCGATGAAACCCTTCAGTCGAGAGCCGATCTAGCTCTCTTTCTCTTCCTCTCTAGTCCTGGTCCTCCTGGTTTCGATCCGACTCCGATGACTTCCGGTTGCCGGACTTGTTCTGCATCTGCACTTCGTACTCGCTCTTGATGTTCACATAAAGCTCGCTTTGTTTCTGGTGCTCTTGCTGCAATGGTATGGAAAAATACATTATCTATAAGGTCTTTGACAAAAATAATTGTATCTGATGTATTATATTTTATCTAATAAATAGTCTGAATTACTTATTCATGATGTGTTTAGCTTACCATGATCTCATCGAATCGCTGTTCGGCATGGGGCAACTCGTATCGCTGGCTCTGTTCTCTCAAGTTCCTGGCCTGGTTGAGTTGTTGGGTCAAATTTCGGCCGATTTGGTCCAGAGATGTGTGTAGCACGTGCTCGATCTCTGCGGGGAAATAAATCAACGTTTAAATATCTACATCTTTGTTTCCCCATTTTCTCAAAAAAAAAACCTACGTTTAAAACTGACACAACAATACTTTACATTACTTATATTATTATTTAACCTTAAGTTACCCATTAATTAACCAGAAGTTAAAAAAGTGTGTTTAAAAGGTATTAAGAAAGGTCTATCAGTTACCCAAGACTTTACTAAGTTCTAATCAATCAGTACATGATCCTAAGCCTTTTATAATTGTACTACAATTTAACCAGAATTTAACCGGTAGTTAACCATTATGTGTTCTTTGTTTATATATGTGACCATAACTCACCAGTGCTGGGTATATAGCGTCGCTTGGCGAGCTTTTCATCGGTTTCCGCCAGCGCAGTGCTGCTCCTCTTCAGGGTGGACCCAACGGCCTGGGAATCGGGAGTGGGTGGACCTTGACAGAAGTCGCAGGGGGCATGGGATTCGCTGCAAGTGCAACTGCCCATAGAGCTGGGCGACTTGGCCGCCGATGAATGGATACCGCGCAGATGTTTAGCCGCCGTCACATTGACCACACTGATGCTCTTCGAAATCGAGGACTTTACGGAGGAGGTTTCTGGTGGAACTAGTGCCAGGGGAGGGGTCTTGGAGCTACCTTGCCCGTGGGAGGATAGTGCCGAGGAACCATGATGCGACCGACCATGATGGCTGCCATAGGAATCGCCGACCTCGGACTTGCTGCGTGCCCCATCATCCTGATCCTCATCGTCGTCCTCGTCGTCGCCCTCATCTTCCGCCTCCTCATCCTCATCGTCCTCATCATGACCGCCATCCTCACCGGACTTTTGCAGATTCTGGATGAGTCGCAGTACGGCCTTCTCCAGCAAGGCTGGATGTTCAGAGGCCGGCACATCGACGGTGGACTGTGGTATCTGGGTGTTGATGATCACCGAGAATTTCTTCTTCATCTCCTGCACCCGCCGCTTGCCCTCCTCCTCGCCCAGCAGCGTGTTCACGCAGACAAAGGAGTGCACCTTGTTCGTCTCCTTGTCGATCTCCAAGTAGCCCTTCGATTGCAGGTAGATGATGTTGCCGTTCCGGGTGAACAGTCGGTAGGTGGACTCGCCATACGAACTATTGCAGTCGTACACTAAGGGAAATAGTAGATAAGATCCTATACTATATATAATGGTATATCCCAACTTACTCTGCCGCAGGGCCACGATCACCCAGCGCACATCGTCGTTGTGCATGAAGGTGAACGGACTGAGATTGCGCACCTCCTCCGTCATGTAGCCGGCCACGATTCCTATCCTTTGGTCGCAGTCGATGATCCTACCGTCGATCAGATGGCGGGTCCTGTACTCCAGCGTGTTGGCATCGATCAGGCGACTGGCGATCTTTGGCGGACGGATAATTCGGGCACAGGCTGTTAGAATCTGCAGTTGGAAATTGGTATTACTGGTTATTACGATCTTGGTGGGGCAATCAGTAAGGGAATGTGTAAGCCTCACAAAACTCTATAGAAATTTTAACAAAGGTGGCCAAGAGTATGTTATGATATATTCTTAGTATGGACGTTTTATGATTAAATGCATAAGGCGTTCTATTTTTTTTTACAACATACTTTTAAGTGATCTAAAATCTCTAGAGATCTCTAAAAAAGAAAGCGATTATACAAAGACAAGAGAGCCCTAAGAAGCTATTTAAAGGTATAATTTATTTAACTTACGATATCGTTACCGCTGATGGTATGCAGTGGAATGACATCGTCACGACCGCGAGTCCTCCTGATTAACTGCAGGTTGGAGCTGAAATGATTGGATCGTACGCCCCGAGGAGCTTCATCGCTGCGTCGAAAGCAGCCATCGATCTTGACCACTTCGTAGGCGGTGGGTTCCGACCTGGGACCCGCACGAGCCAACCTGATAATAAATATAAGATAATAACATATTGAAATATGGGAATTGTAACAATATCATACAGAGAAGGTGTGATATTCTATGATGTTATAATAATATCATATAATATGATATGATATGATAAGGTAAGATCTAGGTTATGATATGATATGATAGGTGATAATATAATATGATATGATAAGGTAAGATATAAGTTATGATATGATAGGTAATGATATAATAAGTTATGATATGATGTGACTTGCACCCACCTCACTCGGAAGCTTCGTCTGTCCTCGCGCAACTTGCGATCGATGGCGTCCTCCTCGGTCTTGCTCCGCTGGCGGGGCTCACCCTCCGCATCCGCATCACCATGGGCGTCGAAGAGGTTCTCCAGCTCGGTGGGGATCAGCTGCTGCTTGAGCATGTTCTGGTCCTCCGGATGGGTGATCTGCATGATGCTCTGGCCGTAAAGGTCCGACTGACAGTGGCCCAGGTGCTGTTCGATGCTGGACGAGATCAGCAGGATGTGGCCGTGGCAGGTGAGGGTGAGGAAGAAGCTGTCCAACATGTCCATCAGGGTGTCCGTGATCTGCGGTCGCTGCTGCATCAGACTGTTGCCAAAGGCTACGGAGTTTAAATTACGATTAGTTCTTAAAGTCTATAGTTTTTCGATTAGTTTTTAAAAACTCTAAATATTTATATTTATTTATAATAATATATAGGGCTATAACTTACCATGCTTCAATCGCAGGGCATGGGCAGCAAACCGCAACACGGCTGTTTTGTCCACTCGACGAGGGGACTCCGCCACATGGGGCACCATTGTGGATAGTTCCTGGATGGATCCGTTTAGTTTATCCCGACGATTCTTTTCCGCTCGATTTCGCGCCTCCCGACCACTGAAAAAAAACAAAACAACAAATTTGCTTTAAATTTGTGACCCTACAACAATAATATAAGTGCCGCAAGGTATGCAATGCAAACTTTCTTAGTTATTACATTAATAAAAGTTCCACAAAGTGGGTCATAAAATATTGTAGCTATATTACATTTTGTATTTACTCATACATATATATTATTTATTAAAAATATTGTTTATAATTTGTCTACAATAATACAAAACAGACTTAAACTTTTTTAAGCTTGTCAAAATCTTTTAAGTCAAATATGATAGAAAATGTTAGTACGTCTGTCGTCCAATTAAAAGCACAATCAATTTCCCATTGGGGCAGGTAGAGCAGTTTGGCAATAGCTCAGAAACACTTTGCATTTTAAATAGTACTATCTTTTCAGATTTCCAGCGATACCCAGACTAAAATGTCAGACTAATGTGGATAGTTGAACTGCGCAATGGACGGGTAATAAATTATATAGGAAGTACTGAGTGTTGTAAACGATAAGTGATCGCTCGTTGAGGTAGGGAAAGGTGCGGAGGTATCTGGGGGAAAAATGTTAATAAGGGCTCCACAGAAAAGATACTTTGTAGCATACTTTTACACACCATTATGGGTGATATCAAAACCCTCGGATGTGTGTGTTGCATAATATTTGGTGGAAAGAAGTTTATTAGAAGGTCACTACTTGTAAACATTGAGGTTGTTCCATAACCATCGCAACTATCTGCTCGAGACCATGTAGCTTACACTCGAAAGCTCGCCAGCGCCGTTTGTCCGTAAGTTGTCCGTCCGTTTCTGTCTGCACCTACTATATATACACTTATATATGGCGCATGACTGGGCATTTGTTCGGTCGTTACGCAGTCGCAAGTATTACACACTGCCCCGGCTAGACTATTACAACAAAATACCCCCCTTCTCGGTCTGTCAATAATTATCAGTTTTGCATGGGTGGCGATTGGGGGAGGGGCGATGCGATGGGGCGTTGCGATTCAAGTGCAATGATCACGTTCTGTTTGGGGCGGCTTGGGTTCGTTTCACTTGGCGCCAAATGTCTTGAACGTTATATTATGATTGCATAAAGCCGAGCACAGGAAATAAATATAAATAATAATTATACAGAAAATAATATAGCAATGTAATGTAAAGTTTGTTTCTTTAATATAAATTAATATTATAATTAATATATATGTATATAACAAAGCCATTTATATAATATGTATATAACACAGCCACTTAAAGTTCTGTAGAAAAAAATGTGTGGGAACTGTTTAAAAATATATATATAATTTTGTAAATTGTAAATTCAGTATAAAGATTATTTTCTTTAAGATTAAAAATATTATTTACTATTGTATTCAAAAGTCCAAAAATAGTTTTGCAAGTTTAAAAATTTCCTAAAATTAATAATATTTAAAGATTATTTTCTATAAGATCAAAAATATTATTTATTATTATAGGCTAAATTTTCTCACAAATTGCCATATGTAATTTCTAGCAAAATATGTATTAAAAAGTCCAAAAATTGTTTTGCTAGTTTTAGAATTTCCTAAAATTATTAATGTTTAATAAATATTTTTGGGGCATATTATTTTCTGTGTGCCGCTTTTTCCATCTGCTTTTGGCTGAGTTCATGAGTAATTTATACGGAAATGTGAGATCGTTGCGTTCGATTAGCAATGGCTACTGCTGTCCGCTGCCACAATGTTGTTTTAGAACCCCCTCCCTTCGAAGGCCCCACTCCCTGCTGTCCAACCCCTATGGCCAACCCCTATCACCACCCCGCGAACTGATGTAATTTATTTTAAAACGCAATTGCAAAACAAGTTCGCAAAATACACACAGACACTGGCGAGTGGGAAACGAAGTGCAGGAGCAATTGCAATGGCAATTGCATTGGCAAAAGCAATGCAAACAGCTGAAAAAAAATGAAGAAAATGGGAAAAACAGAAAAAAAGGCATCTCATGCATAAGGAAAGTGCGCAACAGCCAAGTAAACAAACACGGCTACTTGGAAAACTATAATAACAACTTTGTGAATTTAAATATTGAATATATTTTAGGGTAACAAAATCACAAGCACTGTGGTTCTTGAAAAGTTAGGAAAAAAGTTGAATGAAACTTAACAATAGATCGATAAAAAAAGGGGACAATAAAGATAACCAATAGTAACTAACCTTTCTTAATAAAAAAAAATAAATAAAAATAAAACCAAGAAATATATTTCATTTAAATTGCTTTCTAAATTCCAGAATTTAATTTGGAACTACTACCTTTAGAAATTTAATATCCAGCTGCATTGCTGCTGATTAATGCAAAAATAGCTGAAAATTACTTATAATAAAAGTGAGCAATAAAAAGTATCGTAAATAAAAATTAATTGAGCCGCAAGTGAATTGAATTTAGGTATAGGACTATGATTTCTTGCATTGTTATTTATGGATTCTGATGGAATTCATTTTAAATTGGAATTTGCACAATTCTTTGTAGGGTATTCCACGTGCTCAACCGCTTGGCAATTGCCAATACAGCGATTTGTTGGCCTTGATTGAGTTAGCACAGTGCACTGCACCCTTGCACTTGATGTCAAATTGTTGTCGCTGCAATTGCGGGCCAAGTGGCCGGGGAATGTTGGTTTTGGCCACTCGAGCTGTCTACTTTTTAGCCAATTCCAAGTGGCATTTCGCCGGTGCATGTGTGTGCATACAGGTGAATGTTATCCGCGAGTGTGTGACTGTTTGTTTACTCAACTTGTTGCATTCGTTGCTGAATGGAGAATCGAACTACACTCGGAAACACCGAAACAAATGTTTCTTAATTGTGATTTGATTTAGGTATTGATTTTGGAAAAAGGAAAATGGCAGTGGAGGTGGCCGGTAAATAAAAAGAATTCATTTTAACCACCTTTAAACACTACCACACTATGTGGTATTTTGTCTATTCCTTTTGCTTTAATATTCTTTAACTTATATCTATTACTGGCGGGTCTCAATTATTTCTTATTAATTAAAAAACTATTTATAAAAAATAAACTCATTAGTGACCTGTCTTAGGGAGATGCATCCAATGTTCAGGCACCATTTTACCGGCTAAAACTCGTCGGATTGGGGTGGGTGCTCGGTAAAGTATTTGGTTACAATTGATAGCAGCAACAAAATATTTTTTTAATTATATTCTGGTTTTGAGACAATTATATGTAAAATATAAAGTACATAGTATTAAATTCTTATATTAATTTAAAGATTCGTGTTAATTTTGTAAAAGATCCAACGAAAATAGAAATGCAAAAATCTTTTAAAAAATGATACATTGATGCTATCTTCGGATAATCCTAGTATGAAATAATAGTGGAACATTGGGATTTTTTTTCTTCTACTTTTCTTTAAATCTACACCAAGGCAGCCTGTTTTTTCCAGTGCTCTGTTGGCGTCTCCCTCGCTTCCGTCGCCTATCTCTGTCCCGCTTTTTGTTTGTCTGCCGAAGCTTACAATGTAAGTGCGCGCGTATCGATAACTGCCGGCACCGCCCACCACCCACTGCCCAACCCCCCTTCGCACCACCCCTGCCAACGGATGCAGTGCGACCTTGGAGCCGTGCTAATGACGTATCGAAACGCATCGGATTATAAGGCCGAGAGTAACGGTACAGCAACGGCAAAAGCGAGCGCACAAAAATATATATGCATACGGCCAAGTAAATGAGGAAACGAATGCACCACAGTGTTCTGTTCTGTTTATGGTCCGTCAGTCAAACTGGGTGGTTTTGGGTGGTGAGGTGGTTCTGGTGGGTCAAAGGTGGCTCTGGTGGGTGGACTTGTGCAGCTCTCCTGCAGCTCCAATGAATGGCGATTCCGCTGAATTGAATGGAATCGAGAGTGTGGGTTTTGCTGAATGAGTGAATGAATAAGTGAGTGAGTGAGTGAGTCCCTCGTCTCGGTGACGAAAATAAATCAAGAAAATGTTGATAAAAATATATTAGCACCACCCACGGCCTAATCAAGTGGTTTTCGGTGGTTCGGTTCGTTCGTTGCCTAGTTGGTGCCACAAGTGGCACAAGATGACGCCTAATTGGGAGGAGCAATCTTCAATCAGGCCAGACACTCAGCTGGAAGCTGGGGAGCTGGTACATGGATGTGCGCGGGGTCATTCGCTGGGGTGGGTGATTCTGAATAATGGCAAATTGGCCGGCCTCCCGTCGAGGGAACACGGGTGGATGCTGCCCCCCATTAGCTCGGTGGGTGGGATCCTCGCCTCCGAAAGGGGGAGCACACGAAACAACGGCGAAATGCCCCCGTCCACCGATTCAATATGTGCGTCTTTAACTAATTCATCCTCAAAGTTTCATCTTGCAGAGGAAATATATTTTTACCATATTTTCATGTAAAAATACCAAAAATATACTATACAAATTTTATTTAAATACTTTTTTGAGCTGATTCGAATTATTTACTTTATTTATTTGTAATTCTTTTAAATGCAGCACCATCTCAATATCAAGAATACCTTTTAGTAAATCGGCCTTGAAATAAATATTCTTTCATTCAACAATACGATTTTAGAATTTCTAATAGCCGTTGAATAAAATTTGTGTTCATTTTGAGTGTGAATATAATTTGTGTCCATTGAAAATGATTAAAAATACAAGTTAAACCTAATTAAGTACTAAATATGGCCTTAAAGCACACAAAGTTAAACAAACAGTGCTATGAATATTTTAAGAACCTTTTCGGAATCACAAAGGAAGGTTATTAGAAGAACAAGTGAGTAATTTTTAGTTTATTTTTATGTCACAAAAAGTCACAGTTAAAAATTACAGAGTAACTAAGTTTTTTATAAAAATGAACAAAAGGAAGGTGGCACCCAAATCACTAGGAATTTATAATCACTTTTCAATGACATTTTTTAGACACCTAAAAGTATGCAGTGAATAAAGGATAGTTGTCTTTCTGAATGAATTCACTGTACTTATGTCTTTAAATATATTGCTGCATACTTTTAGATACCAAAAAACCCATTTATTTTTTAATTTTATCTGGGATTCGGAAATTGGTGATTTAAGATCACTAAAGATGGCAATGAAAATGGTATTTGAAGAAAACTCACCTATTCGAGAGCTGGAACATCTCCATCATTGTCTCGTTCGGATGCTGGTGGTGCGGATGTGCCAGATGATGCGAATGCTGCGGGTGGTGGGCGTGCGGATGTGGCTGCGGATATGGGTGGTGCATCGCATGCAGGTGGGCCGAATGCCCAGGATATGCTCCCTGCATGGACCCCGGTCCTGTTCCCGAACTGGGTACACCGCCGCCGGCTCCGTAGCCCATGTACCTGCCACCGGCCACGACTCCTCCGGATCCTCCTCCTGCTCCTCCGCCTCCACCTCCGCCGGATCCTCCCGAGCCGTAGGGTGCATTCGGATACCACATATTGGGATAGAAGCCCGGCGCTGCGCCATGAGCCGGGGAATGTGCATACGGATGCAGACCACGCGAATTGGATCCTCCTCCGCCCGGAATCGCCACGGGCAGTGGACTGCCCGGCGATCGGTAGTTGAAATGGTACATGGAACTAGAGGGCGGACGGAGCATCAGATCGCATCCAGAGCCGGCGGTGGAGGGAGTGGGCGATTGGTAGAAGCTATTCGCACCGCTGCCACTCCCACTGGGCGCATAATCGCTGCCCAGCACCGAGCTCTCGTTCTCATCCGGATAATTGTCCTCCTCGAGATCGACGGGCTGGGCTGCCTCTAGCGGAGCATCCGCATCCACATCCGCATCGGGATCCCAGGCCAGCTCGTCCAGTTGGCACTCGCTTTTGCCCAGAACAAGGAGATCGGCATCGAGGGCCGCCGGTTCGTCGAAGAAGGGAATGTCTTGCTTGAGATCCTCAATGTCCTGGCCGCGACCTTGACTCTGACCCGCGGAGGAGTTCCTGCTGCGACTGGCGCCCTCCATGTTCTCCAGCTGGAAAATACAGAGAGAGAGGTGGACGAGAACTGTGAGCGATCGACTGAGGAGATCATTGCATCATTGACGGCTGATAAGAATTCGTAGTACCCCTATTTTTAATTGCCCAATAGATTGTTTTCCCAATTAATGGTCGCAGCACTGCTAGAAAAATACAACCCAAATGGAAATGCCTAGAAAATATCATATAATTGATTAATTTCATGCTAGTTGTGGTGGGTCACTTAGCACTCTCATAAACATTTATAATATTACTTTTATAGTTTTTATTTTTTATATTTACGTGTAGTTCCTGGACTTTTTAAAATAAGGATCAGATATCTAACAAATTGATCTTTGAAAATTCCTATAAAGATCATGTCGAATCTCAAAGATAGATATCATAAATTAAAAAGTACATACTATAAAATTAAAACTAAAACCTTGATTTCATATCCGTAACATTTTATTATGTTTTATAATAGCACTTCAATCTATTTTATATTTGTATAATATCAATATTATATTTAATTTGCCATACCATTTCCCTCACTTTATTGTTTTGTTGTAATTTAAAAAATACTATAAATAGCCAGCAACGGAATCCAATAGTGAACTAGAAATGAGCGCAATTGGACTCGACGTTCCTGGGATTTTTTATGATCGAACTCGTAAAACGCTCAAAGCCATAAACGATTCTGAGTCATGGGCGGCGGAGGGGGGATTGCGGCCGGTGCTCGGTTGAATGACAAAAGCAAAAGTCAAAGAACGGGCCAAAGATATTCGACGTTATTTATATGCGGATCTTGTCCAAGTGCCGCCTATAAATAATATCAACACTATATGTATACACCCATGGACCTGCTCGGATCCCAAACACATATATCCGTCTATTCAGGGCAGATCTTTGAACTATATTTACTCCTTCCATTTCCTTGGGCCAACGTATGTATATTATTCTGGCCTCTGATTCACATGACAAACGCATTTGGTGGTCGAGGGAATTGCGGGGAATTCTAGTCATAAATTTCGTTTTTTTTGCCCTCGAGCTTAGCTGTTTATTTGTTTTTCCTTGTGGACAATTGAAGACATTTATACGTATTAATGGAACTATTATTGCCGTGGGAAAAGGTGGTCAGTCCTTGAAAAATCAGCTAGGTATGGGTATATATTTCCCAAAATATTATATGGATTAATTGTATATTTAATTTATTCATCACGATTTCTAAGAAGAATAGCTAATCGCCTAATTAAAATCGAATTTATTTCACTTATATGTCCGGGGTTATTTTGATATCGAAAGAGATATGACAAATACCCATAAATAGGCGGTTAAATTGTTTGAATACACAGCTCGAAATAAATATATTGTTATTTATCATCTTAACCCTTAACTTAAAATACAGAAATTAATTCACTTTAAAATTCTATGTTTTTTATCCATTGCCGCTTTTATTTACTCCTAAACATGAAAATTTTTAGTTAAACAATTATAGTTCATTTAAAGATCTTAGAACCTGAATTTAAAATGAAATTATTGTTTTTAATGACGTATAATATTTAAAGTAATTATGACTATCATCAACACAAAGATTCCCTACCTTGATTTAAATATTTTTAAATTATTCAAGCAATTTTTTATGTTTTGTATGGAACATTATGTTTTTTATTTAGTTAAAATATATAATACGAAATTTAGAATTCAATATGAAGATATTTATTTGTACTATTCCATTTTCTTATTAGTGTATAAGTATTTCTTGTTGAAACTAAGTTTCAACAGACAAAATTGCTTAATCAGTAATTAAGTTTATTCAACTTTACGTAACGTTCTACGTTTATTATTAAAGCCCTTTGGCAAGCAAAAATAGCCACAAAATAGTACAAAATGATAAAAATAAGAAATCTGATAATTGTCAACAGGGAAGTCGAAAGCCACTCGACAACTAAGTAATATGCAATCCAGGCATTATTATTTTTTCAGTTGTTATCATCGACGATTGCCGTAATATTTGCGCTCCTACACTTTATTAGTTTATTTTGCTGTTGCACTTTTTTCCGCCTTTCCAAATTTGTTTTGTAATTGTTTTCGAGTGCCGGGTAAACAACGGTCATAAAGACAACGAGGGGAGACATGTCAATTGCCATTCTGCTGCCAAAATCGACTATTGCCAGACGGCGATTGTTGATGTCGCAGCGGGCTGCCGCCACTTTGCATGGCTGACTGTCGGTGCAATGGGGCGTATGCGCAACGCGGTGGAAAACATGACAAGTGGGTGGCAGCAGAAAAAAAAATCTGACAGGGGGGGGGGGGGGGGGCACGCTGAGACCCATTTAAGTTGGGCATTTCACTCGGCTCATTTATTCATTACCAGCAACGAATACATTGTTCCGTACTTAAGACACAGCACTCTCCCCAACTATTTAAATATTTTATTATATTCGCGGAAAGGGGCGTATACGCAATGCGATAAAAACTTTATAATAAGGTGGAGTGCAAGTATTTCTGTCATTTCATTTATTTATTTCTAATATTATATTATTTATTTTATTATATTAGATAATATTTTTTGTGTTAAATAATATTTTCATTTAAAAATTGTATAGTTGCATCTAAAGAACTATTGTAAATGAATTAAATGATTGAAAATCATAATGCGGTGAAAACGTTTTAATAAGATGGAATGCATATATTACAGTCAGTCAATTTATTTATAAAGTATTAAGCATTTGTAATTAATTATATTTTAATTTAATAATAGTTTTTTCTTGTTAACTATTAAAAAAAGATCATAATGCTATAAAAATAAAAAATGAATAATGAATAATAAATAATTGTTTAATTTAAAAATAGTTTTTGAGTAGCAAATAAACAATTGCAGTAAATGATTAAAATACTTCATAATGCGATAAAAACATTATCAGAAGGTAGAATCCAAAATTTGGTGACATTTAAATCATTTATAAGGTGTTAAGGATTAATAAAAAAATAATAATTTTATAAAAAAATAGTGACAATAAATGATAAAAACGTTGTTATAACAATTTCTGTCACCTATTTTATTTATAAGATGTTTAGAATTTTGAATAAAATGATATATTAATTTTAAAAAAAGTTTTAAGTAGGAACTTCCCCACTTTTATCTTGTTAATTATTTATTTAAAGGTCTCACTATTTATTGTACAAATTTTTTCACATTGTGAATAATGAATATATTTAGTTCTGCATGCAATACTATTTTCAGCACCCTGTCATTACGATAATTTCAAACAAAAATCAAGATATGAGTTACAAGCTAATTGACTTTTTCCAACTTGATTTATGGCATTTAAAATTTAAATCATAAATCCGAATAGCCATGTACACACATAATCCCCTGATTTAGGGTCTCTTATCGTGCAAAAAAAAACCTTATCTCGAACTATTTTGGCAATTGTTAAATGGCATACGACACGCCTTTCCATCTATAGCCCCCAAATCGATAAGGTCTGCCAAGTTCCAAGTGAGGCCCAAAAAACCCAATGCGGTTCTCGGGTTCAGCTCCATTACGCCCTCAACTGGCCATATAAATTTGGGTATAATCGTGTGCGAGCACATATATGCATGTACTTGTATATTCATATGGCGTAGGGCAATTATAATCTTTGTACAGATATTAAACATGAATATTGCGTTTGATAAGCCGCCGACCGTCGTTTGTTTGCTCTTCTCGATTGCTTTTCCACCAACAAACTCAACGACCATGGCCAGACACCCACAATTTGTTGTTGAACCCGTCGGTTTTGTTGAATGTCGGCGTTGCTGGTGGTGTTATATGTAGATATACATGAACATTTGTACAGATACACTGTACTACAGATACAGCCGGGCTGATTAGACCCCGAGATGGTTGAGGTCAAGTTTTGACAGCTGCCTCTTTGGTCAGGCATGTGATATCTACTTAATGGCATTAGCAAGTAATTTTCAGCACTACCGAATATATATTTTATATATAATATATACAACTAACCTATTACTTTTCTATTTCCAGTTAGGCAATGGGTTTTTACCATCATAAAGGCGTTTCTATGGTAGCAAGATAGATGGCCATCAAAAGCCCTTATCATGTAACCCACTTTGTAATCCCTTCAAATCACCATTGTAATATCACATTGTTGCATTGCCTCGTGACTCATTTGATGAATGGCTTTGGTTGAGCAGATAAAAACGATGGTAAACTATTATTCACTCGATAAGGATAATGCAGGCGATTGTCGTAACCAGTGAGCTGGCAACTTTGGGTGGTGGTTTACAAGAAGTCTTTACCAGATTACTTAGATTAGATTAGCATCTGAAAATTTCTTTGACAAAAAAGAAAGAATTTTGAAATCTAAGGTTTTCTACATTTATGTATGCATATTTCAAACCATAATTAACCGAAATATTATTGAGCACACTTATTTAATTAATAAACTAATATACACAAAGGTTTTATGTCAGTTTTACATTGTAAATCTCTTTTTTAGTATTTTCTTGCAAAGTGAGGTTATATCAACATTTTCAGGGTTGCCACCTTCATGCTAATCAAGTACCGTAGCTTAATAAATGAGATTAAGACAACTATGTACCTTGATTGCATTATACCGTAATCATAACGATTACAAAAACCCAAGGAGTTCCTATAAAGCATTGTCATTTATGATATCCTCCAAATGAATGTGAGACTATCACAACTTTTTAAGGGTTGCCACCTGCGCGATTGCAGCACTGTGATACCGTAAGCTTTCTCTGGGCCCTCATAAATCAATCATGAAATATTTACGTCTAATGCTGGCCATAACAATAACAACAATAATAACAATCTAATAAAAGAAGAGGGCAAGAGGCGAGAAAAAAATCAATTTCACTTACATGTTTTGCGCTGTTTCTTGTTTTTCTGCATGAAGCTTTTCGCTCGCTCTCTCTCTCGCACTCGTCTGTGCGGCTTGTTTATTTATCCGTCTCGCTCTGTCTCTCTCTCTTTCTCTGTCTGCTGTCCGTTGGTATTGGCGAATTATTTATTTTGTATTACTTTGTTGTTGCTGTCCTGCAGTTGCAATTTGCTTTGTTATCTTTGCCGTTATTTGTTTTTTTTTCTTTGTGATTCTTTGTACTTTACTTTGCAAGAGGAGAAAAAAACGAAAAAAAAATAATAACAGTACATTTATCAAATTACAGTATTTGTTTTGCGTTTGATTCAGTTCACTTGGTATTTTTTATGGTATTTTCATAGTTTCACTCTTGCATTTGAGCGGTATTTCCTTTAGTATTTGTTCAAACATTTTTCAAAAACACTTTTGATATTGTTTTCAGTTGGACGGGTCTTTGGGGAAATGAGCATAATTTTCATTTTATCTAGTTCTTATTTTTCTTTTGCTCTTTGTTTTAACTTTCGAATTATTTTGATTATTGTGTATTTATTTCTCTTTTTAAGTTGTTCAATATCAATCAATATTTGTACAGCTGGAGGTATTTTGTTGTTTTGTTTCACTTTCTTGTTGAAGCTTTAATGTGTGTTGTTGCTTTGCCATTCATCTTCCAGCAAGTGTTCGTTTGTTGTTGCTGAAAGAATGGAAAAGAAAAGAGACGCTATTAAGGAAAAATTGGAATATACCGGCTTAATATAACAATAAACTTAAAAGGGAACCTTAAGAAATTCAAGCTTCTTACAAGTTTAAATTTAAATGACTAATTTTTTTTTTTTAATTTAAATCCAAACAGTTTGTATATATTTAAGACTTCGCTTTGTCTACCCATTCATCTTTGTTCCTCACATTTTTATAGCTCAAATTTGAATGCAATGTTGTTTTTGCTTTGGCCGCTATTTGCGGTCGTTTTTTCGCTAATTAAATGAATACTTTAATTTATATATTTGAATTTTATTTCCCACTAACTGGCGAACGGGCACAAATACAAAAATGTTAATATCATTGTCGATAGGTGTTCTGTGCTGTTGCTTTGTTGCTCTGCAGCTGCCGCTAAATGCTTCTTAAATTCGTATTGTTTTTTAACTTTTTGTTATCTCGTTGGCTTTCGTGGCTTTTTTGTGAAAATATATATAAACCGGTTAAAGCCGGCCCAAAAGTTAGCACCACCATTACTGATATTTCACTTGAATTACTTTTGCTGAATTTGACATTTTACGATAGCTTTTTATTTATGATCTAAGCTGACCAATTAATTGTTGTGTTCTTGCATTTTAGCTTTTTATTATATTTAAAATAATTGTTAAATTTATGTTAAATTAAAATAAAATGTAAAGTATATAATGGAAAATTCTGAGTTAACCACAGCTACATATCTTGTCTTATTATTTGGACCAATATAAGGTATTAAGTAAATTAAATTGGTAGGAAAACAATTTTTGAAGGTATTTTATTTTATGGTATTTTACTAGGTATTTTTAATAAGTACGTCGCGTTAAGCTCATAAAAAAGTGTAACCGTAGGTAAACGCAAACTAGGAACAATTTAAATAGTTGGAGTTAATTTTATTGGTTCAGGCAGTTTCAACAAGTAATTTCATGAATTGAGTTTGTTTTTTGTATAATATATATTTAATTAGAGTATTTCAAAGAAGAGGAAATTGTAATAAGAAGCAAGAATTTGGATTAGTACAGCGAATTGTTTTTCCCCCTGAATTTGTTTATTCTTCTGCCCTATCGAAATATCCTTTCAATGGCATCTTGGCTAGTTTCTATCCCTACCTTTTATCTCTAGTTTCATCCTAAATTCCACCTACCAAGTGTGTATACGATATATTTATTTATTTGTGCGCATTTAGCTCAAGTGTTGCTTGGCAGTCTAAATCAAATATACATATAAGAAGATAAACTTCTTTACGAGTGTCCCCGACTTTTCCGAAAAAGCTCACACAGACAGGGACACAAGCACGCATAAATATAAGTGCGAAAATTTCTGTATGTGTGTGTGTGTGTGTGCGTGGAGCAAGGACAAGGGAATCCTGAGGCATTGGGGTATACGTAGGTGGGCGTGTGCACACTCACAGGCACACGCACAGACGGAGGTTCCCACTGAGCCAGGACGTGTGTGGGTGTGTACTACAGTGAAAACTGAATATATTGGATGTCAAAGTAATGCAATCTCAAATTGTTAGAAAATTATTTGACAGCCTTTTCTTTAGTTCCATTATGTTTTTAGAAATTAAGTTTAAAAAAATTAAAGAATTTTTGTTTTTAATTAAGCCTTAATATACATTTTATGTCAAAAAGTTGTAGAATATTTATAAGGTTTATTTTATGGATTGAATTTAGAATTATATGATGTATTGTTATTTTGTTTCTAATAATAATAATTCTAAATAATAATAACTTGATATTTAAACCTCAAGCTTAAAGAAAATTAAACAATTCAAATGTTATTTTTTCCTTAATTTTGTATCTAAATACAATCCTAATTTAATATTTATAAATTTAAATAATATTTAATTAATTTTCGTTTTTCACTCCTTGGTTGTTATTTTTCCAGTTTTTCTTTATGGTCTTGACTTAAGAACAATTTAATTCTTATAATTTTAAAAACTTTTCTACTAAAAAGGTCTTAAATTGAGAGCAGTTTGGTTTTAAGAACCGATCGAGCTGAAAAATTCTCAAATGAAGTACCAATATACATAATCATGCCTGCAACCTTCTTATTTCATAAATAAATCGTACTTGCTTTAAGCATAAATGTGACAAGATTTGAGAACAATTCACTCTTGATTTAAGAACGAAATGTTTAAAAGTCGTCCTGAAATCGAGTATTCTTGAAATTATGTTTTGAAAATTCGTACATTAAAGCTGTGTATTGCTCTCGAGATCAGAATTTTCGAAGATCGACGACATGCTTAATTCAAGCACTTAATTCTTGATTTTTTTCAGAGTGTACTTTTCCGTATTCCCATGTTTATTTGTCTTGGTTTTCAGGGACATCGCCGGTACGCAAAAAAATCTTTGCAAACAATTTTCTCGGTTTTTTGTTTGTGCTGCGGTTGACAAGTGCGAAGCACACACGCACCACCCACCGAACCACTGAACCACCATCTACACAACCACCCAACCACCCATCCGGCTGCCATAAAGCTACAGTGGCTCCGGTTTTGGAGCCGTATCTGTATCTGTAAATGTATCTGGTTATGGGTCTGGATCTGGATCTGGGGTCCGAGTCTGGGGCCTGGGTCAATCACCCGCCAGCGGGTCGTAATTGCAAAAAAGCACAAAGCACACACACACACAAAAATAACAAAAAAATTAAAATGTAATATAAAAACCTTTTTTATTTTTGCTCACCGCCTTTTTTGTATTTTTTTTTTTGTTTTTATTTGCATTTCAGCGACGCGACGTAGGAGAAAAAGAATAAAACAAAAATAAATTCAAGTGCTCTGTCAAAATAAAGCCGAAAAAGAAAAGAGAGCAGTCGAAATGGCGAAAAGCTATTTGCCAGACAACGACAACGAACTTTTGGGACTTTGGGGGGATAATCGGGGGAAAAGCGAGAGAATCCCAAAGCAAACGACACCCAGAAAGAGAGCTGGTGAGCGGTAAAAAAATAAATAAATTATATAATTTGCTTTGACGTTTGACGTTTCGCCCCAAAGCCACCCCCCTCCCCCCCAAAACTTTTAGTTTGTTTACATTTGCAATAGTTAAAGTTACATGGCATAGCGCGCCTTAGATTGAGCTTGAGTCGCGGGGCGTATACGCAATATTACGTATACGTATGTATGGAATTCATTTATAAATAGAGCAAAGAAGCAAAAAAACAAAAAAAAAATGCCTGCTAATAGATCATTAGAGAAGATCATTTCACCATTGGTGGGCAATGGAATATCTTTGGTTTGGAGGTTGCTGGACTTATAATATTTACGATACGATTTGCCAGCCCCTTTGATGTTGGCAAAATTCTCAGTATGATAATGAATGAACTGCATTGAGTGTGAGACATTTCTCCCCCTGCCTTATCGCTTCTATAAAATATATTTGAATCCAAATATGTTTTTCAGGT
This sequence comes from Drosophila suzukii, assembly GCF_043229965.1. Taxonomy (NCBI): domain Eukaryota; kingdom Metazoa; phylum Arthropoda; class Insecta; order Diptera; family Drosophilidae; genus Drosophila; species Drosophila suzukii. The sequence continues at coordinate 19,342,793 of NC_092084.1, forward strand.
ATCAGATTGTGCTTGTATACATTTGCTTGAACTTGACACTACTTCTAAGGTTTGCGGTTACACAAAAAATAAGACGGCTCTGCCACTTCAGTAAAGAAGCAAAAAATATTGAACATTGCTGACTTGTTGTTTAAAAAAGGGGGAGAAAAGGGTAGTACGTAGAATATTTTGTTTATTATTGCATAAATTAAATAAACTTATATTCTTAGTCATGGAAATATTTTTAAAAACTATATGGCTCGCGTTATTTTCTTCAAATATTTCTAAAACCATTTTTGTTTATGTTAGTTATAAAAAAGTATTTTAAAAGATACTTAAAGGAAGGAAGGAAAAATAATAAAAAAAAATTTGTTCCCCTGCAAAAATAAAAAAAAAGGCTTGAAATAGATAAAAAATTTCAAACATACTTTCTGATAAATTATCAATGTTTTCTAAAAATGTTTAAAAACTGTAATCACAGAATTTTATTTGGTTTTATTCAGAAATAATTAAAGAAAACAAGCAAAAACCAGATTGTGTCTACTATTTTGTTCTATGAGTCTTATCAATTATATTTCATATATTTTTATGAACAACTGTTTTCAATTTCACATTTTATCTGTCTGGTAAGACTTAAGAATAAATTGTAGTTTCAGTTAAAACAAATTGTGGGCAAGAAAATAAATAAACATAGGGTAATGGAAATTGAGTTTAATATTTTGTATAAGCTATGTACCTAAGAATTATTTTATAATCCAAGTTAAAATGTTTTGATTTAAAAATAAATTATTTTAATCGGCTAAGAATTGTCTAGAAAATGTCAGAAAAACAATTCTGCTCGCAGAGAAAAAAGCGGCTTTATAAAATAACAAACAAACGCTGCTGTTTCGACCTGGCCCAAAGCTGACGTCGACATCAGGTGGTGGTGGCTGGCAAAAAGTTGTCGCAAAAACCAAAAATAGCCGAGCACTCGAGGAGTGAGAGCAGCCGTTGAAGAAAGAGCGATTGGCTTTGGGAGAAGAATCGGGGCGGGAAGAAAGAGACAGAGAGGTCGGGAAGAACGTGGCCGTTGGAGCACGTTCTACAAAGATTTCCGAGTGCACTTTGCATAACATTCCATAACATGGGTAATATAATCGTAGACTGTGGAAAAAATATACCTACTAGAGCACAGAACTATATTAGTTTCTCGTTTTAACAAGACTATAGGAAGTAAAAATATTAGAAAAATACACACAAGGCGGAGAAGAAACGTAAAGAAAGCTCTGACAAATAAAATAAAACAAAAAATGTAAATAACTATTTCTCACAATGAAATGTAGAGCTTTGGGGACTGATTATATTTGTATTTCTAATCTGTAAACTAGTTTAACCTTTGAGGTAGGTAAAAGTAATATATGGCCTTATTACAAAAAGGTTATCATTAAATATCACAGTAAGCAACAGTGCTGCGTTAATTTTTTATAAAGTTTCTTTTATTCAGGGCCACAGGGCGTATGCGTAATATAGAACATCAAATATTACGCATACGTCATGTGAACCGCAGCGAGTGGAGGTGATCTAAACCAAATTGATTTAATTAGCATGACAGCCTAAGATGGCGTCAAGCTATCTCTGCCGAATGCGTTCCAATCAGGCATGCTAAATTCGGCACCAATTAAGATTCGATTTATCGATAGACTTGCCTTTTGGCAGTCTCGTTCTGATTGCCCTTAATTTATGGACAGATTGTTTACAATGTATTTGGAATTGATATTTGAAATGTAATAATAGAAATTTGTGTGCTTAGAGGGCGGAATCTAATGATTTATTACTATGGCTTTTAAAATATGCAATCTATGTACTCCAAAGTACTTAGTACAATACCATTTCAATGGGTATTTTGACAATGTCACTTTCCCTTCTAAGAAATTGCATGGGATTGACAGAAAATATGACATATTTAATTAGAGTTTAAATATTCATTTAATTTTCCTCTGGTCACTCAAAAAGTGGACTTTATTTTTTTTTTTGGGGGGGGGGGTTTATTGTCTAGGTTAGGTTATCAATTGCCGCTGTCCAAGTCCGCTTTCGGTGCAAAATCGGCTTTCCTTTTTCCGCAGCAGCTTTCGAGCGTCTTAACCCCTCTCTTTCTAGCGCCTCCGCTTAACCCGCCGTCGCCCACATTTTCGTGGCGAGCTTTTTCGCCTCTCTCGGCGTTTCTACCGCTTTTGCTTGGTCCGCTCGACGCTCAGCGCTCAACGCTGAACGCTCGGCGTTTGACGCTCAGCTAAACGACCGCTCTTAGACGCGACGTCAGCAAAAAATTTCATGAAAGCGACAAGGAAAACAAATTATAAAACAAAAAAAATGTATAAATATGTTTACATATAAAAACTCGTAAAAATATAAAACAAAAAATGCTAAAACAAATTGCCAGTATATTTTATTGTCTTCAACAAAATAACCAGACATCTCAAAATGCTATCGTTTTTATATACACAGAGATAATTAAAAACAAATAACGAGACCAAAACCTGTTCATATACATTTTATAATCTCTAAACAGAGCCCAACAAGTGCCTATGTGTGTCTAAAATGTTTCCAAATTAATTCTATAATTTCTAAATTTAAATTTAGTAGGCCACATTCGAAACACTTCCCACTCTATCGACGCAATTGAACTGCCAGCATCAGCAGGCGACGTAGAAATTAATTATCAAACATGAAACAAAAACACAAACCAAAAACCCAAAAGTAACAGAGAAAATAATAAAAATAAAACACACGAAAATCATCATCATCATCATCATCGGCAACAGCTAAGAAAACCTTGAGAGCAGCCAACAACAGAAACAAAAATTGGAAAGAAAAAACAGAAAAAAACATTTTTATTGATCGGAACTCGGAACTGGTAAATCATCGAAAGATTGTTGCCAAAAAATGTCTGATGCTATGATGGGCTATTTATATTTACTTTTATTGTTATTATCATCCAAAGCTCAGTTCTATGTCTTTTTTTGTTTTATGCTCTGTACCCGCAAAGTTCAAGGGAGGCTAAGGCCCTGTCATAAAGTGCCTCTGGTGTACCTATATCATCTATAATCGGTTGATCTCAGCGCGCCCATTAAGCCGCCTATCTGGAATTTGGCCATAACTATGTTTATCTCTGGCGATTCTTTGGGTATTTTGCAGTCGATAGACTTAAATCTCGCGTTCTGGCTTGATTTTTTTTATTAAAAATTAAATAAACCGAAAAAAGAAACTGGAAATTCATTAATATGTTAATTTTTTTGTCTTGCCTCATTGATTGTGTCGCTTTGGCTTTGGTATCTGTGTGTGTTTGTGTTTTTAGCTGGGCGAGCGTTAATGTTGGCTAAGCAGATTTTCGGAGGATGACAAACACAGACAGTGGGAATGCTTTTCGTAAATCGAAACTTTTCCCAAGTCAACAAAAACTGAATCGTTCTCGGGTTTCGATCGCGCAAAAATGCGCGCACGCGCCGCTGATTTCAGCACAAAGATATAGGGGCTTTCTACACCATATCGTACACAACTGAAGTTTAATAATACACCATCATCAACAAAAAAATTCCTCAAGTCAGAGCGCTAAATTTAGTTCTTCAAATACCCAACAACGGTTCACCAACGTTAGTACTTCATTACACCAACGCTTTAAGGCTAAAATTCCAACTTTATAACGTAAGCACATAAATATTGGTAGTCTGAAACTACATAATTTTAGCTTTCTGCACCTATAAAACAAACTGAAGTTTATTTTTAAACACTATCGTCAACAAAAAAATTCTTCAAGTCTGAGCACCAAAAACCCAACAACGGTTCACCACCATTGTTACTCCAATACCCCTGCCTTATAAAGCTAATATACCAACTTTATAACGAAAGTACATATGTAAATATTGGTAGTCTGAAACTACCTGATTTTAGCACAAAGATATAGGGGATTTCTACACCATATAATACAAACTAAAGTTTAATATTCAAGTCTGAGCAATAAAACCCCAACAACCACCAATACCCCTACCTTATAAAGCTAATAATCCAACTTTATAACTTGAGTACATAGATACTGGTAGTCTAAACCTGCAACATCGGAACCCAAATAAACCAATACGGAACACTAAATACACAGGCAAGTTAAACAATATAGCAGTTTTTTAATACTTCAACTTGGGTTCCATAGGAAGTGTAGCATTAGAACAACAAGCCAATGCTACACCACAGCTTTAATACTAATACTTCAACATGGGTTCTCTAATGTTAGCATTCCATTACACCTACAATTTCGAAACAAATTACTTAAGTTCCCCAAATTTCCGGCTCTCCAAAACACGTATATTAGAAGAATCCCAACATTTTAAGTAATACTATATTGTATGATTTCATTAAGGTCACCGTCAACTACCTTCTCTTATAATAATTCTTCTCGTCCGTGTTTTATTTAGTTTGTTGTTTCAAACTTTTTTACACAAAAGCACAAGCACTGGCACCAAACACACACCCGAAAAAAAAGAGCGCAGGGGCAAAGCGAAGTTTGTTTGTTGCCTCGTAGTATTTCTTCTTCACGATGTTATTGTTTTATGTATTTTTTTTCTATATATTTTTTTTGTGTTTTATATGGGGCTTTGGGGGGCACTGTTTGATATTCCAATTCCATTCGTTAGCGCGGCGCCATTTACGTTTCTCGAGCGTGTTCTTTGCATTTTAGCAGCGAAAAAAGGCAAACGCCGAGAGAAGGAAACCGCTCGCACTCGCACTTGGACACAATCGCTCACACGTACACGTACACGGGCAGAAAAAACACACGAATACGGGTGAAAATAAAAAATAATAATAAATAAGAAACGGCGATGGTAGGCGAAACGGCAAACGGCAAACGGCAAATGGCGGAACAGCGAAACCGAGCGGCGGGCCAAGCGAACGTCGCGAAGCGTCCGTCCGAACCGCTACAGAAACAAAAATTAATTACATATATTGAAATCACAAACTAAACTAATCAGCCAGACCAGCGCGCCGAGCAGCGGCGGCAGCTGCGGCAGAGCCCCGGCAGCGGAGAGCCGAGCGGCGAATCAGCTGCCCGAAAAGCTGCTCGCTCTCTCGCTCCCGCTGCCCGAAAATAAAAGCTTGCCACCGGGTGCGACAGAGATGGCAGTGGCCCCAGCAGCATTTCGAGGGAAGAGCGAGCGAGAGGGCAGCAACAACCTGCGACGGAAAGCTGGCGAGACCTTGACTAAGGTTTCCGGCCGGGAAACCCTCAGCGAGTTCATGCTCACTCGGTACACCGTGCGAAAAAAAAGTTTTCAAATATTTTCACACAGAAAATTTGAATCAAGAGAAACATTTTGAAAAAATGTATATCTAGAGACTTGAAACCTTTACTAATAGCGCCTAAAAGTGGTCTACGGAAAATATAAACATTTCAAAGAAATGTATTGTAGAGATTCGAAAGACTCTAGAGATTCAAAACCTTAACAAATAGTGTCTTAAAGTAGCCTAAGGAAAATATAAAAATTTCTTTAGCATTTAAAATATGTTCTAGAGATTCGAAAGATTCTACAGGTTCAAAACTTTAACAAATGGTGTCTCAAAGTAGACTATGGAAAATATAAACATTTCTTTAGCTTTTAAAATATGTTGCAGAGATTCACAAAATTCTAGAGATTCAAAACTTTAACAAATAGTATCCAAAAGTAGGCTACCGAAAATAAAAATACTTTTTTTTACATTCAAAATATCTTATAGTATGCTTCTAATCACCATTTATAAGTAATACATAAAATTTAAGAAAGATATTTTCAAAACGACAATATTTTTCAAGACAATTATCTTACTAATAAACTTCCAACAAGAAGTTTTACTTTCTTTCCAAAGAGCTATGCTTTTGTTGGTACAGGAATTGTAATATGTCTTAAAAAATAGGCTTTTGAATAAGATAGGAATATGAACCTAAAGACATTAAATAGTGAAATACAAATAGGTCGGTCTAATTAAGCATTAGGGTGAGTTATAAGTGAACTATCAATGTACAAAACTCAAAAGTAATTGTGTTCTTAAAGGGTTTATTCTTTGTCTTTTTACCACATCAATTTCTGGGGGTTATACTTTATTTATAAAGCTATCTAAAATTAGGCAGATTTTATATTTTTAGTATCAAGAAACACGATGATAAACTGTGCACAGAAAGTTAGTAACCTTTCGAAACTGTAGCGATATTAATGGCACCTGGGAATCCATCACAGAAATAACAGTACCCTTGAAGTCATTATAAGCACCCCTAAAAGTGGGCTATACTTCACAAAGAAAAATTGATTCATTTTTCGTAGCACGCTTTATTACACCTTTTGAACCCCTAGATGTAAAAAACTGTCTCATTTTTCGTAGCACACTTTATTGCACCTTTCAAACCCCTCGAGGTATATCTAGGAAAATGGGCTCGCCCCCATTTTCTGCCAGTGCACCACCGCCGAGAGAGACTTGGCTCTCCGCGCTCGCTCGCCTCCTCTCTTTTGGGGAGCTTTTTCTCGGGGCAGAGGCGCGACAGTGTGTCGCTGTTTAGTCTATGAACTTGACGCTGGCGTCTTACACAATGCTGCTTCTTCTAGCTGCTTCTCTACACCACCACACAGGCACCTAGGCACACACACAGTCATAGAAGCACTCACACTGGCATACGTAAGGGGGGCACTCTCAAAAAAAAACAACACTCGCAATCGAAACGAAAACACTCTCGGCTGTTGTATGGGAATATAGGGATATATGTGCCTATATCATCGGCCCGATAAGTTCCGAGCTCGTCTCACTAACCTAGGAACTGGAAACGGGCTGGATTTGCCTGGGGAAACCTTGTTAGCCAGCGGAGACGGAGACTCAGACTCCGCCGCCATAAGACTAGGGACTACGGAGGCGCCACTTGGCCAGAATGGGCCGCTTCCACTGCAGCAACGGCCGATGCGGAGCGACGACGCGTCGTGGGACTTGGACAGATGCCGACCGACTGCCACCGATGTGGCCCGGTGCCCAAGACGTCGGTCGGTTGGACGGACGGACGGACGGCTGGGCGGACGGACGGCGGCCAGGACGCTCGCTCAGACAGCTTTCGATGCGTTTCGGCGAGCGGAGCTTTTCACCCCCATTTCCTCCATCCATCGCCGCTTTTCCGAAGAGCAACAGTAACGCACAAGGAGTCCAAAGTGGCTGGGCAGACGGGGCGCATACGCAATATTCGAGACGAGCGATAGGTCGGCAGCCAACTCGCTCGCACTCACGCCCCGCGCGCACAGTAGCGGGCACAAAAACAGGTCTCGCTGAAAATTAGCAATGTTAAAAAAAATAGTTACAATAATGTAAATTAAGGACAGTATTCCTAATAACTTGAAGTTTTATAAATCATTAGATGGGTATACTTTTTTTTTACAGAAATAATACCATAACCAGCTAGTCTACAACAAGTAAACAAAATATTTGAATTTTAGGCGAATTTGACAGCCAGAAAAATTTATTTTGCCGTAAACAACTCAAAATAGTTAATATAAAATATTCTATAAAGTAAAAAAAAATTTTTTGTTTGTTTATTTACGAAAGTTCGTTTCCTTTACCTATAAACAAAGCCTTTAAACGTATTACAATATAAGAAAGGTTAAAAAATATATATTTTATTAACAGTAAGGAACGAAATTATATAATTAAAAATAAAACACTGTCTGAAAAAATTGTTTACCATACACAACTCAAAATAATTAATATAAAATACTCTATGGAATTAAAAAAAAATATTTGTGTTTACTTTATTTAGTTTCCTTTACCTATAAACAAAGCCTTTAAACGTATTAAAATAATGAAAAGTTTTAAAATGTATAATATTAACATTGAAATACGAAATTGCATAATTAAAAATAAAACACATATTTACATATGACTTCAAGCCAGTGGGGTTGCCAGCAGAAGGGGCATGTAAGGCCAATGGGGTACAAATTCGACGAAAATTTTAAATATCGCCTTTACACGAAAAGCTTTTAGATAGAAGATACAGCAACAAACGATGCTACAATGACCACCTCAGGTGTGTATCTCGTCGCTTATGAGTTTTCTTCGGTTTATCTTGCGATAACACAATCAAAATAATAAACACAACAAGACGCATCGCTCGACGGCTGGCGAAGTGGCAAGAAGGTGGAGTCGAGCCAATCTCAGTCTTGATATGCGACTACTCGAGTGATTCCCCGAGAAGCTGCGAGTGATAAAGTGATGGAATTTTTTTTAGCATAATCAAATGTTTACCCGAATTGCGTATTTTTGAGTATCAGCAATTTAATCGCTCAATCGAAGTCTGTTAGTAGCCCATTACCGGTCTAAATAAGAAATATATTTAAATTTTATCTCTTCATTATTTTGATCAGCGTATCAATTTTTATTACACTAGTTAAATTAAACTAGGACGAGTAAATAAATTATATATATTCACAGTACAAATTCTAGAAACAGCCCAGTTGCTAGTTGCGCAAAATGTCCAGCTCTTCGGGCAGAGCGTACATGCGCATCTCCTTTTCGGTCATGAGGTCCTGCAGGAACGGCAGTTCATTGGGCAAAACAGTGCCGCCCTCCATTAACAGGGCCTTGTCCCAGGGACACTCGTCGATGGCCATCAGCAGGACCATCTTGCTGCGCTCGAAACTGGTCCTGGTATCGGAAAGGCACTTCAGGTACAGGCGCCAGTAGATCGAGTTCCGGCGCAGAACGCGATACTGCTCCGCCTCGATTTCCGAGCGGTTTTTGTTGGTCGACAGAAATGTTTCAAACATGCTGAGCAAACGATTGCGCACCGCCGCCTGTATGAAGGGCTCTCTGGCGGCCACGAGCGGATCCTCGTCTCCTGTGCCCGCAAAGCGACTATTGGCGGCAAGAACCAAGTGCAGCAGTGACACAATGCCAGCTTTGGTGCGGATAATGCGGGCGCGCTGCTTGTGCCACATCATCGTATGGAATCCGGCCCAAGTCTGGAGCATCATCATATTGCGCGGGAACTCATCGAGTCCGCGATCCACCAACTGAACCAGCAGCACGTTTCCAAGCACCAGACGATTTGTCGTTCTCTTCTCATGGTACACCTTCTCCAGCTCGCCAAGTGGGGGAATAGGCAACTGGAGCTGCAGGATCTTTATTTCCATGACCTGCTCGCGGAGGAAACGTCGCCGTTCGCTGAACTTGGCGGCCTCCGGACCAAGTTCTTCCTGCAGCAACTTATCAAACATATTTTCTACCTCCGAGTAGCGATAGTCCAGCATGCCCAGCAAACAGCAAGCACGCAACAGGATGAGCAGTTTGTTGGGCAGGAAGTACTCCTCCAGGGGCATATCAGCTGGCAGTGTGTCGAGGGCTTTCACCTCCTCCTTCAGCAACTCCAGTCCTCTCTCTAGGGATGCTTTAATGCCGGGCACCGCCCCATTCATTGTTCCTGTACCGGCATGTTGGCCCGTAGACAGACAGCTGAGCACTTGGATTGCCTCATCCCTGCGAGAGCGTTGTATAAGCATCTCTGCGCAAACCAAATAGGCATGCATCAAGTCCGGACAAGTGAACTGGGTGCCTGTCTCCGATTCGGCGGCGATGATCTTGCGAAATATGTCGAAGACTCGGCTATCATCTTGGCCCTGCTCTAGGCCCTCGAACTCGCACATGGCCAACTCCGTGTAGAAACGTAGAACCCGACGATTCTCCGGCAAACGCATCTGGTTGCGAATTCGATCACGTGTCTCTTTCATAATGGTCTTGGTCAGTTTGCCCATCAGTTTGTTCAGCACCACAAGGAGTCGCTGGAATCTCAACCACAAGAGCAGGAACACCCGACGCTTGCTCTCCTCAGTGCTGAAGGCTTCGCTGCACTTGAGCAGCAGTCCACTGACGGTGACACCATACAGTTCATGGCCCATAAAGTGCGGCATAAAGCTGGGAGTTACGCTCATCTCCTTGGCCAAGTTTATTAAGGCTGCATAGAAACCAACATTTCTGGCCGAAGGCAAGACATAAGAGTGTCTATCCGCCAAGCCAGCGAACAGCATCTCGATGGCCTCGGACTCGCCAAACTCGTCAATGCAAGGATTCAATTTAGCAGCCAGGCAGGAGCTGCGAACCAGTGGCATCTTTGTGTGCTGAACAATAAGGAGCAGCAGGTGCAAGCGATTGTCCGGCGACTTAAGGGCATGTGCATAGGACACAACGTCGTCGCTGTAGATGCATCGTTGGCTATCCAGTCCTCTCTCCACCTGATCCTTCGCCGATGGAACCAATTGGGGATAGGGCAGATAGCAGTAGGCCTGCCGAAGTCGCTCCACACGCGTCCAGATCTCCGGCATCGGCATGCCCGAACGCAGCACTATCTCCTCGAATTCAATCAGCAATTTTTCATTGGCGGTACAAGCCTCCAAGCAGTCCACAGTCAGTCCTGGGAAATTTAACTCCATTGCCATACGGAGCAGGGCAAACATCTTGTTCATGTTTCCCGATTGGCGCAGGAATAGCACACAATTGTGGAACAGTTTCAGCATTATGCGATCCGTGTCCACGGTGGCGAACTTCCGGCTAATCTCATCGGTGTGTCCCACATGCATCCTGCGCATGCTTGTCTCGTAGATCCGGAGCACAGCCGGCACAGTACAACGCGCCATGTTGCCCTGGGTGACCATGATTAGGGATGTCCAAAGGGTATACTCAAATGGGTTCTTCTCCAGCATTTTCTCAAAACGCGCAGCCACCTAAGTTATTCGGAAACATTCTTAAGTATTATATAGAAAATTTGTGACCTAAATTTAACCTTCCGCAAGGGGTATTCATTTATAAAATATCCCAAATATCTAAATCAGATGGCTCTAAATATTTTTCGTAGTCCCATCTATCCAAAATATACAGCCGAAAGGGTTTTAATATTTTATAAAGGAGCTAAATTTAAAAATCTATTTACTGAAAATTATTTATGTAAAATATAAATAAACTAATTTGTTATATGTGTACTTATCTCCTACTACAGATTAAAATTTATAAAAATATATATATTTGCATTGACAATTCATTTACAATTTAATGCTGATCTGCTTTACTCTGAATTAACAGCTAAAACAGATCATACAATTAAAATAAATTCTGCCAACTTATGTCTATTTTCCTTTAATTTTTTCGATCGTTTCTCTGCTGCTATATATTCGCACATCTTAATAAAACGTTATACCCCGAGGAGAAGAAATAATCAGCAAAACCAGCGGAGCTATAATTTAATTTCTAATGCTTTTCCAGTGCTTGATATGTTGATATAAAAGCAGTAAAATCGGTAAGATAAACTAGCTTTTTGATGATTTGACTACATTTCAAATATCCTTTGCTTTTGCTTTTTGTATAATTATAGGGTTGAGAATGTCAAACTGTTGACTAGAAATTTAATACCCCCTTCAAGGGTATTCGATTATTAAGGTTTCTGGTTTTGGCTTGATTAAGTGCGGAAAATATCATATAAGCCTTTAAAAATATATAAAAAATGTAACTTTCCCTCTTTAAGATTAAAAGATAAGAACATATAGAAGAAAGGGTCAAACGTGATTTTGAAAAAATTGTCAATTTGGAAATATTTTTAATCGGTTTTAAGATTTTTTGTGTTCATATTGACCATAAGCAATGGGTACTTAGAAATTTTTCCTTAAAAAACGAATTTTTCTTTCGCGAATTCGGAGGGTTAAACGGTATTTCCCTAGCTTTCTACGTTCTTCTATTTTTTTTCGTCTACAAAAACCGACCCAGTCTAATGCACATATGTATGTTCCTAAAAACAATAGATGTGGTGAAGGATTACCTCGCTGGCCGGGTAAGTGGCGTTGGCTATGTCCGTGTAGAGGCGCAGGATCTGCTCATTGGAGGGATGGTGCTCCAGGGCAGTTTCCAGGGTGCGGAGTTCCTCCTCCGCCACCGCCAGCCGGTTGGCCTTGTACACATTGAGATTGATGAGGCGCTGCAGGTGCAGCCAGGGCTCCAGCAGCTGTGGTTCCCGCTGGACGAGCGCTTTAGCCAGGCTGAGCTGCTCCTGCAGCGTGATAATTGGCTCATGGGCGAGCCCGTCGACGTCCAGTGCGTTCCTGGTGTAGCGACTGTTCTTCGTGGAGGAGGATAACTTGGAGCGAGCCTCCGTAGAGCGAGAATGACAATGCCGATCACGGAGACGACCCATCCAAATGTTGTAGCGTGGACGTGCAGGTTTGGCCAGTGTGGGAATGTTCCTGAGCGACATGTTGCTCTTCTTGTCCACATAGAACTCATCCTTGGCATCGAACTCCAGTGGCTTGGCCTTTGGCAGCTCCTCCGCCTGAGGGACTGCCTCAACCTCATCCTCTTCGGCGGTGGAGGAGTCGTCGCTGGAAGTGAAGATCGCTTCCGGATTGGGTTCCTCAGTGGCTAAATCCCCATCGGATGTGGGTTTCTTGTGGTAGCTGTCGTTATTTTGCCAATCCGCGCTTGTTGTTGCCACCTCCTCCTCGGTCTCTGTCGCACCCATAGCCTCAGAGGGCTGGCCACCGCCATAGGCGGGAAAGAGAGACATACTCAACTATTAGTTAACTTATTTAACAAGATATTTGATTTCGAATATTTTTTCTTGTGTTTTGGCAGTTGATTTCGTCTTGAGAGCCCCTTGGTTTGCACTATACAATTGATTTGACATAACAGAACACGGAAAAGTCAAAGTGACGTATCAGAGTGTGGCTACTCGATACATAACAAATAATAATAAATTAAAATCAAATATTGTTTATATTTTGTAGCCGGTAATCGATAACAGGAGATGTCATTTGTCCAGTTCTATCGGGAGAAACAGCTGTGCCGATAACGATTAACACTGCCGTTGGAAAGTTAGCGAATTCACCGTCCGGACATAGCCGAGACACACTCCAAGTTTAGGAAAGACACCTTTCCAATTTTCAAATTTTTCGGTGATTCCCGTCCAAAATAAAGCATAAATATCAATATCAACTAAGTCACAAGACACCGATTTTGAGATAATGATGCAAAAAAAAACAAAGATATCCAAAACACTTTAGAGAAACTCTATAAATGGCTTAAAAATTGGGGATACAGGCTCTTCTTGCGTCAAAAAAGATTACCGAAGAAAATAGTTGTATTTGGTTCTTAAACACTTTACAAATTCAGATTTAGGAACATTTAACGTGCATGTCTTTTCTTTTGCTTATGTTAGGATTATAAATCAAAAAGAACCATATAAATTACATATAGGAAAAATTAAATTTATCGAAATAAAGTAATGTTAGGCCTCGACAATCAAATGATTGAAGTTCTGTCGGCCTGTTAAATGTTTTTTATTAAATATTTTTAAATACAAAAAGGCGGCAAATTTTAAGAGGTAAATTCCAGAGCTTATGCAATGTCTCCAGTTTTGGAGACCACTTAGCGAAGTCAGCAACCATGCGAAGGAGACAAATTCAGTTTTGAATATTTCGGCTTAACTAACACTTTTTGGATATCCCGCCCACCCAAAAACCCCTAAAGTACGAAGCTATATTCATATAGATGGGCGAGTAGCACCAAAAACGAAGTTATACGAAATACAACCGCATATAAACATACATAAGTATGTAAGTTGAACGGTGTTTACTTGTAAAAAACTGGTAAATATCCCCACATTTTGGACTGACCCATTAAAATTAAATTATTTGCACTATATACTGATTCGCTTGGAACTCATTAGAGCAGGCGATTTAAGACCCAATAATTTGATTTCAGATATTCGCGCAATAGACTGTTTGGCGGTCATTTAGGTGATGTTGTTAGTGAATCACATGTATTCTTATAGCTGCGCAAAATATCAACAAATAGATATTGCTGAATTCTTTTTGATTTCAGATTTTGTTCTTTAGATGGGAGTTATTCTTTCGATTCTTTTTTATTATGGGGCTTTTACAATACACTATTTCATACATTGCACTGAAAAATTCTATGATATCTTTTCGTTTTGTATTTATTTTTCAATTTATTTTACAATTTGCAAAGAGCTCTTGGTAAACAAACATGTGTTTCAAATCCACAGGACATATTTGTTTATAATTCGCTTGAAGCACTTACACCTATGTTCACACGATTAAGTCAATCTATGCTTTTGGACATGATTGTCAATCCAAAGAAAACTAATTAGTTTATTATTTAAAATTTTATAAATAACATGCTTAGGATAGTAATTCCACTTTATAGTATTTAAGTAGAATAATAATATTTTTGATTGGAATTTAACCGTTCCATGCTGGTAATAAATTATATTATTAAAAAATATTACTTAGAATTATTAAGTAAATAGTTTTCGATTTTTCGGTGAAATATGACAGACTTAATTGTATGGGCACAAGTGCCACACATGATATGAGGGAATAATAATGCTTAATGTCAATCGATTTGCAGCTTAAGCTTTATGCATATCTCGATAACGAATTCGGGGGGTGGTGTGGCAGTGATTTTAGCTGGATATTTTCCGCTTTTGCTCCAGAAGAGAGCTTCCTTTTTTCATATTTTTCCATTTTATTTTTTTATACACGTCTTTATATATTTTTTTGAACATCTCAAAGACGCTGTAAAATGCGCTCGTTTACACCTCAAGTGGCAATCATTTGCCATCGCCCCCAGTGACGTTATCGTGGGGTTTCCTTGGCCACCCCCCTTTCCACTCCGCCCGTCGCTAATCACCAGCTGTGAGAAGGTCCTGAGAAAGAGGAGAGAGTGGAGAAAGCTGAGGAGAAAGCGGGCAGAGAAGCGTTGACTGCTGCTGCTTCTGCTGCTGCTGTTGATGATGATGAAGTGCCAGCAATGTGACAGTTACAGGATGAGACAGAGACAGATACAGATACAATGGGGTGAAAGGGAGGCCTGATGTGTGTGTGTGTGTGCCACAACAATACCCACCCACGCACACAGACACATTTGTAATAATGGGTAAACAACAACACAAACGGCAGCCCATGACAATGACAAGGCAAATAGCGAGGAAAACTTCGCAAATGTCGGCTGGCGGTTGTCCCTCATAATTCCCCCCTCCTCACTAATACTCTACTACCCGCCCCTGGCTTTCCACCCCCTCGGAAAATTGAACAGTAATTACTTTAGGCTTTTCCCCAGCGGTGGCGGCAAGCAAAAAAAAAATATGTAGGAAGCAAAACCCAAGCTGGGAGATTAAAAACAGGCATTAAAATGAAAACAAATCTGAGTCTAGCTTTAAAGTACCAGACGGCTAGAAAAGTTGCCAGCAGCAACTGAAAAACTGACGAGGGGCGTGGGCAGATCCGTCTAGCATCTATAAATGCACTCAAAGAAAAAGATTATAAAATGAAAATTAACCACTGATTACTTTATACCTCAAAAGTACAATAAACATCGAAATTTTTGCTTTCAAGTGTAATTGTTCTTGGGCTTAGATTACTTTATTCATAAATATATGTTGTTAGATCTTTTTAATCATAAATATATGTTGTATAAATTATGAATAATACATAAAACAAGCTTAAAGTTTAGTTAATCTGAAATCAATATCATCTATGCCAAAATATTTGGGTTTAAGTTGATACCTCTAACCTCTACATAAATCGATATTAAGTGTAAAAACAGCTCTTCAAAGTTCCTTAAACTTTAAACTTTTTATTATTAACAAGTACTTCTCAGTATTCATTTGGGACATATTTTTTAAATTTTGTATTATTAAAACTGTGTCCCAAATGAATATAAATATAGATTAGACAAATACGTTTTATAAAATTTGCTGATGAATAAGATATGAAGTTAAATTTATTATGCAAATCTATATAACTTTTGTTTTTTTTTTATTTTGAGCATAGTATTATCCTGGTGTAATTAATAATTTAAAGCTGGAATCCAAAATGTTTATTTTTTATTGTGTAGGGGTGAGTTTATATGTATATCGCTTTATATTTACAGCTACTAAACTGTAATCGGGGCCACACACCGGAAGTTGAAATGACTTGAAAATTTATTGCATTTGCTGCACAACGTCGACAACGACAACAGTGTTGTTGCTGCTGCTGCTGTTGGTGTTGCTGATGTTGGTGTTGCTGATGCTGATGTTGCTGCTGTGCATTCAGCAGGCGAACGCTTGGCTGCCTTTGGTGTTCCCATCGCCATCGCCATCGCATCGCCATCGTCAACGAAACGGAAGTGGCGCGGCAGTCAATTGGGAAGACAGGCCAGGACATGGCCGGAGGCACAGCCAGCTGCAGGGGGGCTCGGGTGTGGGGGATACCCCTTCCGAGAGGGAGGGGGGGGGTGGTCTGGCTCCAGAGGCGGCGATTGCGAAATTGAATAAGCCCACAGAACCCGATCCCTAGAGCTGAAGCAGGAATCCGCAACTGGAACCCACCATGTCACTGGTAGAAAAGTTGGACCATAGAAAAAATAAGAAATAAAGATATTATAGCTTTATAAGGAATTAAAAACTGCAATACTTCAAGATATATGTACATGTAAAAATTATTTTAAGACCAAGAAAATCACGGTTTCCTTACAAATATGAAAAAACTTGTAACATTAAGACAAACCCAATTAAAAATGTAAGTTTAAAATTAAATCAAAATGAAATTAATAATCAATTGGGAAAATATAAATAATTTTAGAGTATTCTACAACTTATAGTTATTTATTATAATTTTAAATATACTAAAATTAACAACAATTTCGCTTGCTTAAATTTTTAGAGAATTTAAGATGTTATGCTTAATAAATATCAGTTATACTGTATAAAAGGTTTATAAAATGTAATTTAATTTAATTTAATTAAAAACTTTATAAAATATAATATTATAACAACGAAATTTATTCGAAATACCTTAAAAAATTATTTAGAAATGGTATTCTATCAAAACAGATGCCAGATTTAAGTTTTCCCCTGAAATGTTGACTTTATTTTGAAAACAACTCAGTTGAGTTGACATCGGTTAAGTGAATTCTCTTTCCCCAAGCGACGATCCAATACCCAAACTCATCCTTATTCCGGTCGACACGAATTTACGGCGATTTTTCCGTCACTGGCAGGACATTTTGCGCCAGGCATTCCCCGGAATTGGCTGCTCCTGGGCCAAATGTCTCAAGTCGGGACTGTCGGAGAATCCGGGACTGAGTGAGTGCATCCATCCTGTGCGCAGTTTACTGCTCATAAAAATCCATTAAATTATTCAAATTGCATAGGAAAAACGGGTTTTGTCCGGGCTTTTTTGGCGATGACGTCGGCACACAAGCGGAGATTTTCCCGGTTGGATTTTCCACCATACAGGTTGCCTTGGACAGGTTTTGTGTTTGATTTCAAGCCATTTCCCTCCTCACTCTATCTTTTTCTTCTTATTTTTTTGGTATTTTTCCGCGTTGACTGCTTAAAATAAAAGACAGCCGGCGGTTGCAGCTGAAGAGGATGGGGTATGGGGTATGGGGCATGTGGTATGGGGACATGGATGCGGATGGGGATGGAGCCCAGTGAGGCATGCATCAAAAAACAACAACGACGGCAGCCACAAGGAGTGGGCGGTTGGCAGACGGCGGAACGGGCGGATCGGGTGGATTGGGAGGCTGGGAGGAGCACACATGCATCCACTTGACTGCCAGCTTAGGCCACACCACATCAGTTCCAGGGCAGACCCTAGTCCTGCACTGAAAAATCTAAAAATATTCATTCTCTTTATTAATTTCAAAGTTTGTTTAAAAAATCATGAACCCAGCTTGGAGCATATTCTTTTTTTTAAAGAGATGGATTCTTGAAAAATTTCACAGGCTTAAGTTCTTAAAGATTGTCTTTAAGTTAAATTAAAATTATTGAATATAATTATATTAATAGTTGAGAAACACCGTTTTTTAATCATTTAAGCTTAAGAAAATATATTTAATATATTTATTAAAAATTACTTTAATATTTGTTTTAAGTCGTAAAAAAAGAATGTGTCTTATAAAAATGTTCCATTATTTTTCTCATTGTTTTAGATACAGTCGAAGTCCGAATCGAACTACAAATGTAATTCTGAAAAATCGAAAAATACTACATTAAAAGGTACATTATATGTCAAAAATTACGTATACGTATGTGTAAAAACCGAGAAATGTAAATTTTTTTTATTTGAGCAATATTTTACAGATCGTTTCAATAGCTGATCTAAAATATAGTCCTCACATTCTTATAAAAATGAATAAGTAGTTTTGAATTCTTAAAAAAATTATGGGTGATTTTCTAATCATTAATATGGGTGCTACAAAATGTAGTTGCTTGATCTAGCCCTATTTAGAAGGATTTTTGGTAAAAGTTTAGGCTGATTTAATGATTTTAATGTTGTTCAAAAATATTTGAATGTCTCCCTTAAATAATTCGTATTCTTATGAGTAAAATATAAAAAACTAATTTTTTTTGCATCTTAATTTAAATGTTATATGATAAGAAAAGCAATGAAAATTTATCTAACAGCGTTTTTCAAAAATATTTGAATGTTTCCTTTACTTAATTCTTATTTTTATAAGTAATATATTAAAAAATATATTTTTTTGCACCTAAATTTAAATGTAATATGATAACAAAAAATATGAAAATTTATTTAATTGAATTTATTTAGCTTCTTATTAAAAAAACAAATTTCCAAGCCCTTTTTTGTACAAATTATTTACTGTGTAGGCCAAAACCCGAGTCAAACTCCAGCTCAGACTCAAAGTCAGACCGACCAAACCAGATCCGACCGGGCTAAACCAGAATAGCGCAGGTCAGGATGGCGGAGAATAGGACAGGATGCGGGGCAGGACCAAGGAGGATGGACAGGAGCAGGAGTAAGAGGAGGAGGAGCTGCCATCGGCTCCACGCTAAAATGTAGGCGGCTTGCGGCTTCTCCACGTATGGGCGGATACTTTGCGGGCGGTAGCACCATGGAAAATGGGCGGAAAAATGCCGGGAAAATCTCGCTGAGCTTTAGTCCTTTGGGAAATGAAAATCACCCAGGGTTGGGCTTAGGATTTCGCTGTTTATTGGTTGGGTTTAATCAAGATAGAAAATGTTTTACATGGGCTTGCTTTTGTAATTTAATGAGCTTAGTATTGCATATATATTAACTCTATATAAGGTATATTTAGTTTTTGGTGTTTTTAAAATGTATTGGAAATGTTCAAAGGACAGAATGTTTTATGCTTCTGATTTTTAGCTAGGTAAACCTTTTGGATTTTATCTTTTCTTTAAATTTGTCTAAATACTCAATAAAGCAGTTGGCAATTAAATGTTTGTAATTTTCCCTAAAAAAATGAACGAAAAACACTAGATTTTTTAAAAATTCCTATTAAATGCACCTAAAAGTATGCTACAATAAATGTTTACTATGAAGATCCGAAAGATACCAACTGAAAAACAATGGTATTTTTTAATGCATACTTTTAGACACTTTTATAGGTGATTTAAGGACACATGTAATTTTCGTGTGCCCTATATTCGACTTGAAAATAGTCTATACCCACAATTCAGACCCACTGTGCCAGGTGTAGGATGTGCTCTACCTGGGTGCTGGCTTTGTGTGTGTTTTTCTGGTGTGTGTGCTTGGCATTCTATTCACAGTCTGGTTAGCCCAGCGGCATATCTAATTATTTGCCCACAGAGTCATCAGCAAAACGCTCCGCCCGCAATCCGCTCCTGCTCCTGCTCCTCCTGTTCCTCTTGCTCCTCCACTTTGGCCCTTTGTGTGGCCTCATTATGCTGGAAAATATAGAAAACGGATTTCATAGTTTGCCATCAGAGCTGCGGCTGCACACAGCCAAATATAAAATTTTTTAGTAATTACATATTTGCACTGTTATTACCTGCATCAAAAATCCCCCCTCCACATCCCTGGGTCCACATTTTGTTCTTTATTTATCTGTTGCAGGCGCTCTTTTGCATTACATAATTACGCGAATGTGAATATAAAAGTGCGTAATGGATGCGGGTCGGCCTGGGGGGGTCAGAGGTTATTCTCGTGGGCTGAGAGGCTGGGAGATGTACTTTCAAGGACAGAGTCCCCACCAGAAGTATAGCATATGGCGGTGTTCATGTGTTCATGCCCATGTTGTATGTTAAATGTTGAATGCAAAAGGCGAAAAACCTACACGATGTCGACTGTCTCAGGGGAGGGCTTTATAAAAATGATAGAGGGATGGTGGTTTTTGGCTAAAAAAACATCTGTGTACTCTTCCAGTCTACGGTAAGATTAGCCGGCTAAGGGGACAAGCTGGGGTTACGCTGCGAAAAAACAGCTGGCCCAGAAAAAAATGTAAGCTTTAATAAGATTTTCCAGAGGAAAAAGGCACGTAGCAAAGATTTCTTACACATCCCAAATAACACTGTCTTACACCAAAAAATTATCTCTATGAAGGCTCAAGAATCCTTATGGTTTTGATGCGCCTTTTGAACTTTGTTCACGAAAGTATTTCCCCATCCAAGGATTTTGAGGTAGTGAACCGCAAAGTTGGAAAAATGCTGCTTCTAGCCATTTTTGAAATCAGAATTCAATTATCAAACCCTCTATTCCAAATAATTTTAGGAATTCTTTCAACGGAGCTACATATAAGCATAATAATAGCTTATACTCAAATGATATGCATAAATCTTTTTAAAGGAAAATGTTTATTTGTTTAATACATCTTAAGTTTAAAAATAGTTCCTAATTAAGATTATGAGATTTTTTACCGACATACAACAATCTTATATGCTTCTTTATATTTAGTATTTAATAAATATATAATTGAATGGAAAGGGTTTCAATATTCAAATCGGCAAGATGCCAAAATTGGGGTTGTATATTTGGTGAAATTGGGCCAACCCTAGTTTTCGATCAGATATGCAGGCTAACTGCTTGCCCTGGACAAAACCCTTTTCCATGGTCTAAGTAGGGCGACATGGGCACACATGTGATGCTCATATTAACCTGGTCGAAAAGCGGCTCCGGAATGCGAGTGGCAGCAGCGGCGATAAAAGACCAATCTAACCGCTGCCCCGAGCAACGATTCAAATCGACGGGCTTCGAAAAGTAGGCAGCGCCATTTGAAAAGCCCGGCCAAATCGACAATTTCAATGTAGGCACGACCATCCAGTGCCCATTTCGGGGATCTGGATAAGGGGGGGGGGGGATGGGGCAGGGACGATTCACTGGTCAGGTGGGTCAGTGGTCATGTCATCGTCCTGTCGCTGTTTGGCTTGTGACACGTGGATTGCCGAGAGATTTTGTTGCCGTTCTCCTTGTTAGCTCTTTGCAATCCTCTGTTTTTTCACGTAGCATTCGTTAAACATTCACTTTCACCCTTCACCGCTCCTTCTTTCAGGATTACACTGGCTATCCTCATCAGCCAGGCTTAATTATCATATTAGCAATGTGAGGTGCAAAGCTTTAAATTGTGAAAAAATATGGTTACTTTTAAGTCAGTGTTAAAATCGCTGAGGTAAGGAATAAAAAAAATAATTTGTAAAAGGTGTCTAAAAGTAGGCAACAAAATATTTTGAGTTTAAGAGTATAAGAAAGGTTAAAAAATGTATAACTATGTCTAAAAGTATGCAACAAAATATTTTCAATCCATTAGTCCGATTGATTCGTTCCAAACGACTATCATTTTTCCATTGCATACTTTTAGACACCTTAATGAGTGATTTACAAATCGTTGTGATTTTTGTGGCATTCTAAGAATTTAATATTGTCTACTTTTTGTAGCCACATTAAAATGCTTCACAAATGAATTAACTTTTTCAACTCTGCATTAAATAGTCAAGGTGTCAGTTGGCCAGACCTTAATGTGCATTTCAAATAAATTAATAAACGTATGCGTGTTTGCGAGCTTGCAAATGGAATTACATAAATATAAATGCGGCTGGAAATTGGCAAAAAGTGTCATTTAGTATTTGCAGTATGCATTTGACACCAACATAAGAAGTAGGTCGACTGGGAAATTCCCTAAATTGGATTTTATATACATTTACATGTTTACTTAATGCTTTTTTTTTTAATCCGATACCAATTTTTCCCTATTGAATAACTCATTTATATCGCATTTACGCAACTCCTTTGGCAGTCGAGTGTCGCGAAACCTCCTTTCATCGCATTACGAAAAAATTCCAATGCGCAATTGTCAAGTGTCTGTTGTAATTAATAGCGAGCAGTTGCGAATGCAATAAATAATCGATACACACTTAATTCCCATCTACTTTATTCCTTTTTTTTTTATTATATATATTTACAGCACGTTGCCTTGACTCGATTTTAATTAATTTTTTATGAACTGCGTGTGTATATTGGTTAGTTGTAAATATATGTATTCCCGTTTTCCGTTTCCTTTGTGGGGGAATTTCACCAAAAAGGAGCACAAAAGCAGCCGAATGATGAATGACTGCCAAATGAACATGTTTGAGTGGAAAGTCGGCCGAGATGAGCCAAAAGATAGAGTCGGAAATGTACAATATTATCGGAACGATTTCGGGGCGAGGTACGCAATCCGTAGAAAGGCAACGTGGGTCGTGGGTAGAAAGAGGTATTTTCCAATTTCAGTTGCACTTCACAGAGGCAGGGCAGTGAATTGAAATTCATTTATTTGCACACGCCAAACATTACAATTTTTCATTGCGACTTGGTTTTTAATATTACATTTTTACGCGGCACACAGCAAATATTGAAAATCCTTTGACCAAAATTATTAGTTTGCATGTTAAATATAAAGTGACTTTATTATGTTTCTAAAAGGGGAGATAAGTTATAGCGATGTACAGAAAATTAAATATTATTTTTAGACTTATAATAAGCTATCCTTATTAATAAAAAGTTTAAACTCTAAGTGCTAGGCTGCCAAAATAAAATAAATAAAAAGGGGTTTACGTTTAAGAAAATAGATAAAAGATTGTATTATATAAACAAGTCTTTCTTTGTCAATTAGAGTAACAGATTTTAATTATTTATAATATCCTGGTATAAATTCAGGCTTGTAGGGCTCCACTGTACGTGATTATTGATGGCAGCTCGACTGACAGCAAACCGAAGGGAACAAGGGAACAAAGGACCAAGTTTCGGGTTACCTGTACCAGGGATTAGGCATCTGTCTCAGTCTCATCATCAGTCTCCAGTCTCCAGTCTCCTGTCTCCCGTCTCCATTCTCCACTCTCCATCGTCAGGCCCAGTGCTCCAGTTCGTCAGTTCCTGCCTGTGAAGCAGTATATGTCTCATCTTCCAGCTGTCATTCGCTCACTCACTCACCGAGAATTGATGGCATTTGCCAAAAATACTGATGACACGCACACAACCACCCAACCACACACACACACACTCACCCACCCACCCACAGCCACCCATACTTTCGCAGGAGAGAACTTTTGTTGCATACTTAGTAGGGCAGGACAATGCGCCACTGATTGAATTGCATGTAAATTAACTTGCTGATCCGATTAGGGCCGAGACGGGCCAACAACAAAAATAATATCCAATGCAGAGGAGAACTATTTACACGGCGAGAAAATGCAGTAAGTTTGGCATTTTGTATTGTTTAGAGCGGTATATATTAAACTCTATTTTATATCTTTATTTAACTTTTCTTTGCCTGTTTAGGTTTATTTATCGGGGTTAAAGTCACTTTAATTGAATCTATTAGATATTAATTAAATTAGTGAAAAGGTATAGTAAGTTTAATATTTTGTAATATTTTAAGAAGTTATATATTAAACTCTATTTTATATTTTTATTTAACTTTTCTTTGTCTATTTAATATAATTTATCTGGGTTAAAGTCACTTTAATTAAATCTATTAGATATTAATTAAATCAGAGAAAAATTATAGCAAGTTTAATATTTTGTAATATTTTAAGAGGTAGGTATATATTAAACTACATTTTATAATTTTATTTAACTTTTCTTTGTCTCTTTGATATTATTTATCTGGGTTAAAGTTACTTTAATTGAATCTATTAGGTATTAGTTAAATAATCTTTTTTCATTATTGCTATAATTAGTTATTTAATTTCTTTCTTGATTTACATAATTGAATATTTGATTGGATTATTTTAATATTTTTTTCTATTTTTCACATTCATTGCCAAATTCCGTTTAATATATTTTTAATTGCTGAAGTTTTGGTAAATTTTAATTATGTGATATTATTGGTTAATTCATTTTTGATAATGTTTATATTTTTTTCATTTACGTTGTTTTAACTTAAAGAACAAATTCTTAATGGTGAAAATAAATTAAATTTGGTTGAATGTATATGCAAGCCAAATGGAAATTATACGCATTCTGATGTACTGCAAATATTGATTTGCAATGGTAAGTCTTGACTGAATTTTTTTACTTTGTTAACCTAATATTAATTCCCCATTGATCAAAACGAATATTTTTACAAATTTCTCTTTAAATTTCATTTATAAAAAAATATATTTTGTTGTGCTAAGATAAGTTTCTTTAAAATGTACCCCATTTCCCTCCGTGATAGGCTAAAAAACCGCATGAACAGCCAGCAGGTAAATGGCGAACGAACTCTCACACAGGCAAGGATACGCATGAAGAAGCTAAGTACACATACACACACTCAGATCTGTGCCAGCTGCACACAGATACACCCACACACACCCACACATGGCCGCCTCGGGCAATTTCATTTGCCGCTCAGCTCTCACACAATTGAAATTTTTGTTGCATACTTTCAAGCAATTTGTTTGCAACTCAAGTTGCCCAAAAAAAATCTAGAAAAAATTCCAAAAAAGAAAGCGAAGAAAAAATACATCCCGCTTGCCTCTTCACTAAAGCTGCCCACATTCCCCCCCCCACTCGTCCATTCCGGAAAACTTGGACTCGATTTATTTTGATGCACTTTTTATTTTTTTCTATGCCACCAAGCTTGGCAGGGATTTTTTTTTTATTTCGGGAGGATTGGAAAAAACTTGTGCATACTTTTCGTGGCATATTTTCATTTTGCTCCTTGTTCGTTATGAAAGCCGAGCTTGGTTCAAAGAGCTGCGACCACAATTTGGCTCTATCCACCGACTGCCATTCACCCTTCAGTGTTTCCCAGTTTTCCCCGCCCCATTCCACAGCCCATATAAATCGGTGGGGCTATCTCTTGACCAACACCGCCACGAAAACAAACAAAAAAAAAAAATAGAAAAAAGAGGAAAATAGAAAACGAAAATAGCCCCGAAGAGCAAGCGGGAAAAACTGTAGACGAACTTATTTATTTTCATACTTAGAGCTTTGGTTTCGGCTTTGGTTTTTCCCCTTTGAGGATCTGGAGAGAAATACGCGAAATGCGCAAAGGGAAAATAGAAGCGTGGAAAAACTGGCTGAAAATATTTAATTAAAAACAAGCCAAGAGAAGCTTTTGGCAGTGGCTCACTTTTAATATAAATCATTAAGGGGGGCAGGGAATGCCGCCCCCCCCCCCCCCCCCCCCCCCCCCCCCCCCGAATCGATGGGGAGTGTCACACATACTATATTATTTATGCACATAACAATGTGGATTCTGGCTGATTCATTAACATAATCGCCAATTCATAATCCGGCAAGGACTTGGAGGGATAATAAAAGACAAGGGCGCAAAAAGAGAAGCAAGGCTTTTGCGAAATTTAATGAAATGTGTCGCAGTCGTTTGGGGATTCCCACAGCCAGTCAACTTCTCCAATCCATTTTCAATCTTCTCCCACACATATCGAGACTTTCTTTTCCGACTTTTCCCCCAACAACCACCCACTCAGACTCAGGAATTGACTTTAATGGCGCTTCGACGCTGTCAAACATTTGGGACCAGAGCCGAAAATGCTGGAGAGACCTCTTCGACTTGACTTTTTATTAAAAGTACTGGACAAAGTTCAGTGTTGGGCAAATAAATTGAGACTTACTTCTAATAGAAAACATATAAATATTCCAAGAGTTGTTTTTACACCCCCTTCTTTACTTTGGCAATGGTCTATGAAAGTGTTCTTGAAAAGAGAAAAGAGCGATTTATTCTTGAAAATGTAATACCTTTTGCAGCAGTCTTTAAATAATAAAATAGGAGACTTATGTATTAAGTTCTTATAAAATACAACCATTTTTTGTCATAGAAGCTAGTATATAAAACAAGTTTTCACATAAGAAAAGTATCTGTAAGGTATCTTAAAAAAACAAAAAAAGGGCGATTTGTTCTTGAAAATTTTAACACCATACGCAGCAGTCTTTAAGTAATAAAATAGGAGACTGATATATTAAGTTCTTTTAAAATACATTCATTTTAAATCATGGAAACTATTCCATAAAATAATTTTTTATATAAGAAAGGTATCTGTAAAGTTTGTAATGGGCTCAAATTATAAACAACAAATATATAATATCAAATAATATAATATATATTATAATAATATCAAAAGTACAAATTGCAAAACAAAATAATACTTTCCTTGAACGGAAAAAGTGCTCCTATTCAATTTAAAAACGCTTTAAATGCTAAAAACAAATGTATATCATTCGAGTAAGTCATTTTAAAGGCCTGAACTTCTAAAATTATTGTTAGTAGCACCTTAAATGTTGAAAGCCAACCTTATAGGACACATGCTGAATATGTATAAAAGCTGATAAACATAGCTTTTTCTCGAGATTACCTTTTATCGTCCTTCCGAATCATTTCATCCACTTCAATTGCTTATTCTGGATTCACTCAATCCGTAGGTTTGCCCGAGGAGACTTTACCTCTATGTTCACCTACGGCTGCATCAATTATACAGATTGCGTATATATATACTCGTATATATGTATGGAAGGGAATGGAGTAGTTAGGTGGACGATGTTGCAGGCAGATAGTGGCTGTTAGCTCCGGGATATAGCCGCATAATCAGTGCCAAATGCTCTGGACACAGATGCGGACATTTGGACAACTCATGAAATTCATGAAGAAGCCCCCGAAATTCGAATGAACTTTTCCTGTCTTCACTTGCCTTACGGTACATTTGAGTCCTGGCCAATCTGCCATTTGCGACCGGAAAACTCAACCTCACTCCTCACTTAGATTTTCACACTTGACGCAGGCAAATATCCGGAGCAAATGAGATGGAATTGTTTCGTTGTCTCGACCATTTTCATGGCTTGATTTTCATTTTGTAGTTAACAAATTCATAAAACGAATTCCTTGTCCATGTTTTCAAACCAGGGCTTCGTTTCCAAGCGGCTGACCGCACCAAACTCATTTCCAAGTCAGAAATTACAGGGCCACAAAGGAGAAAAATCTGAAAAATAGGCAGGGTGTCTGTTCCAACCGAAAAAAAAGGGAGTAAAATGCGGTGCCACCGAACCAGGAACCTCGGAACCTTTCCCAAATATTGTTCAGGTTTTATCCCATTTTTGCCCCTCCCTACACGAAAATGGTTTAGCCAAACAAACAACACAAAAAATGGCAAAAAGAAGACAAACAAAAAATGGTGACAGCGGTGATAACATACACACTCCCAAAAAAGCGCCGCAAAAAATGTGCGAACACACAGGAAAAAAGAAATAAACCATTTTGCATTGAAGAAACAATGTGCTGGATTCTTTTTTTTTTTTTTTGCGTGGCTGCAGAATGCGTGAAGTACTCAAACGGAAATACAAACAAGTTGAATGCCCTCTCTCCTTGGAAATTCCCAGCCTCTTCCGGTTTTCCTTTCTCTGCCCAGCTGATCTCGATTCGAATTGACTTGATTCAATCACCACACTCAAATTGAATCAAATCGAGCAGAGCTAAAGAATGTTATTCCCAACCAAAATCCAATTATGTATGTGCAGAAGAGGCAATAAAATTTGATTAGAAAAATTGTTATGCTATACAAATAGATGCTAAGAATGGTTATAATTGCAAAGTATTTGGAGACTAGGGAAAAATTATATAATATAGTACTTGAATAAAGTAACATCTTTGTAATAATATTTTTCAAATTTTTGTTTCCTTAAAAAGTTCTTATTTTTATATTATCGTTATTTGATGGATATGCAATAAAAAAGGTTTTAAGACATTAATATAATTCAAATATTCCTGAATAAAATTGATATTTTAATGACATAAGTGAAAGGTTTTTTATAGTACATTATTCTTAAATTCCAGTAATAATAATGATAATTTATAATGAATATATTTAATAAAGATAAAGAATTTGGAGACTGTGGGAAAATACCTTCTCACTTTTTATTAAACCTAAAATAGTTATTATATTATTTCAACGATATTTATTTCAAATTTTAAAACATTACCATTATGTAAACGGTATGCAATGGAAAAAAGATTTTCAAAATGTGCAAAACTGATACCTTTCTTACATAAGTGTTGTTATTTTTTTTTTTGAAGCACTTGGATTCAGTTTTTAGATTTTACAGAATTAAAATATTATTTTTCCTTATACAATTATAAAATTCCGGTAATGAGTGTCGAAGTCATTAAAATCCTTTCGATTCACATGTTGAAGTTCCCTGGCCGCAAAACTGCGCTGTGATCCATTTGGAAAGTAGAGCAAAAGTTGTTGCAACTAAAATAGCTGACCACCTTTGTGTTGGGACCTGTCCATTTCCATTTCCATTGCCAGGGGCGTGGCATGAGAGGGGTGGGGGGTGAAGGGGGTTGAACAGGTGAAACTTGTGGCGCCGCCGGCATCAGGAAAATTCTGGAAAATGCTACACGGATGCCGGTGCCGGTGCCCGGCGAAAAGTTCGCTGAAATTGTGACACAATTTTTGACGAATGTCAAAAACTGAACCGTAACAAGTGGATGCACACAGCCAGGTACGAAAGAC
This sequence comes from Drosophila suzukii, assembly GCF_043229965.1. NCBI lineage: Eukaryota > Metazoa > Arthropoda > Insecta > Diptera > Drosophilidae > Drosophila > Drosophila suzukii. The sequence goes on from NC_092084.1 coordinate 19,371,555, forward strand.
AAACAAATGACAGGAGGGGGGTCTGGGGCTCTCTAGAAAACAGGGGTGGAGGCGCAAGGGGGTTAATGGAGGCAAGTGCCGTAAACCCGCATCAACGCAAATGTCATTTGATGGATAAGTTTTCGGGACCAAGCTCGCATCCATCCGTCGCCCAAAAACAAGGATAACTATGTTCCATATTTAATTATTCATGAGGCGGCAGAAGTGCCAGAGCGAGACGGGCGCCGTCGTCCCTTTTGATTAATGAAGCAGCTGAGACAACATCAGCAATCAAATTAATTTCAGTTACATGAGCGGATTATAAAGAAACAACAACAGAAACAAGGGGCAGGGGCGCCTATTAGCTATAAAGTCACAGACTTTTAATTACCTCTTACAATGCCTGAATCCAATTGTTATACCGTTTTATTTGCATTACTTTTAGGTTTATAAATTATAAATAAAATATTATTAATTAAAATTATCTTATATCTTTTAGATTTTTATATAGAAGTCAAGAAGTCAAAGAAAATATTGTTTTACAATATTAATTGCAAGAGAATTGGATAATCCTACTTTAATCAATAAATTAAATTACATTTTAATCATTAACAATTTACAATAAATATTTTCTTTGTATAAATATTGGAATTAAATATTAAACTAATATAATACTATTAATTTACATTTATATATATTTGTATGAATAATATTTAAACCTTGCTTCAAGTTTCAATGAGATTTGTTATTTAAGAAAATTGTAATAAAAAAAATAATAATATTATATTCTTTATACTTGTAGGTACACATTTTATATTTAAAAAAGAAAAAAAAAACTAATAAATCTCCAAAAGTAGTTACCTCTGCGAAGATTTATTTCCTACCTATCCTGCTTTCTTTGCATACCCTGAACATTCCCCGAGATAACTGATAAATACAATATAAATATTTAAAAAAATACCATTTAGAAATATATAAATTTGGTACTCGTATACTTTTAAATTTATTTAAGGTGAATTAAACTCTAAATATAAATTATTAATATAATAGTAATACTAAAAAATCTTTAAAAATAATATTCGAATGGTCTTAACTCATACCACTTTTTTTTTAATAAGTCCCTAAAAAATCTTCAAAAACAGTTACCACTTCTAGGACTTGTACCCCGTTTATCCCGCATACCCTCGACTTTCTCTGGGACATCTGACAAAACTAAACGGGGCAAAAAGCAGCTGGGTGGCCGAAAGGGGGTGGCTGTTGGGACAGCAACAAATCGCTTTGGGGAGCAGAGGCAACAACGCGCAAACATTTTTCACAACTAAATGAAGTAATTTAAAATAATTATCAATGCTAATTTAATGAGGCCTGGGCCAAGGCGACCAACTTGGACCCGCTGTGCAGGATATATGTTCTTTTTTTTGCTGCCTTTTTTTGTGTGTGTTTTTTTTTTGTGTTGGCCCATTCTTTTGCGTAAAGTTTTCTTGGGCAAAGCGCTTATTTTTTTTATTTTTATAATTTATAGTTTTTTATGTGGGTAGTAAAACGTTGCAATTGAAATGCATGGCGTGGGCGTGGCACTTAGTGGCAACGTTGAGCCACGTCTAGACGGCATATATACATACAAATTAGCCAAGTTAAATTGGCTGCAAAGAGGGGTGGATACGGGGGAGGGGTAGGGGAGGGGGGTGGCAGTAAGCCGGGCTGATGAGAAATGCATTGGGAATCGTTTGCGTCGTCGACAAGTATGCAACATAAATTGTACAAGCCGCTAACGGTAATTGTTGCGCCGCCAACATGACGTATACGCGATATTTGCCAAGCTGCAAATGAGGCTGCCATTTTGCCTCTCTCTCTCTCGCTACCACTTCCGGTGTGTGCATGTATGGGTTGGTGTACGTGTGTGTGTGTGTGTGAGTGTGGGTTGGCGTGCTCAAGCGCCTGGAAAATGCCGCTAACGATGACGTTAACGTTGGCTTTTACCGTTGCCATCAGCTCCTCCTCATCATCCCCCATTTCCCCACTTTCTCCTTCTCTCTCCGCCATTTTCTCCTCATCCTGGGCGCCTAAAAGCATGCAGCAGCAATTTAAATTTTGTGCGCATTTCAATTTGCAAAATGGTGGAATACAAAAAAAAAACCCTTGCTAAACAACACAAATGCAGCTCGGCAATTAAAACCGTGTGCGGTAAGCAGGAGGTGGAACTAAGGACGAAAAAAAAGGAGTATAACAGTGGAAATTACAGAGCACAAGATGCCAGAAAGATGTAGCAAATAAAGGTAAATACCTTCCAGTTGAAAATCAGATCCAAAATATATTTATACCGCCTAATTATTAAATCGCGTAAATCACGTCAATAAGTCACATTAATTTTTATAGTTATACCAGTTCAGTGGTTAATTAACAAACAAAAAGGCCATAAAGCAAATAATATAATGCACAACTATAGTTTCACAAATACCGCAAAAAGCATTTAAATATTTATGAGCATTTATTTAATCAGCCGGAAATATGTAATTAATAAACTCAAAAGTTTTCGAGCAAGCAGCCTGCGGGCTTAATTACAAAATGATGAATAGTCCCTGAATTGTAATTAAATAATTTATTTTCATTTTCGGTTTCTAATTTGGTAATTGTAGTCATTTATATTTATTATCTTGATTGATTAGTAGCTCTGGCTTTAATAGGATTTTAAATGCGTATTTTATTGATCCAAGAACGCAGCAAATTGGTTAATTTACAAATAAAATGGAATATAAAGAAGATTTTCTTATTTAAATCTCGTTATTACATTACTTTATTTTAGATTGCAGATACAAAAATTAATCATGACTGTAGACCTTTTTTCCCAAAAGTACAACGTTTTATTATTATTAAATTATTAAAAACGTATACTTATAAATATATTTCTTTACCTACATGCACTTTTAAAAATTGTTCAAATTGTTATTTTATTTCTTGGTGCTATAACCCCTTTTACAAAAGTATTTTTATCCGAATTGAAACGTTTCGCCAACGCGAAGCATTTAAACTTTAATGCAATGGCCAAGGGAAAAACGAGCGGAAAAACAGGGAAAGTATAAATTGGACTGCAATGGCGAAGGGGAAAACTGGAAAACTGGACAACTGAGCACAGCACGCACATTAAAAGTTCAAATGGTACGAAAATATAAAAATCCGCTTACGAAATTCTGAGGGCCAGAGACAAAAGGCAACTGCAAAATAGGGCAGACAAGACTGTGTGGCAGTTAAAAGTGGAATAGCCGCGGACAAAATAATGCGACCCCACGCAACGATTGCGAGTTTGAAGTTCGGAGGTTGGGGGTTGGGGGTTGAAGGTTTCATGGGGCAGGAGACCATTACAATTGTAGCCCAGAACGACCTTACATTTTACACCATATACTTTCCACTGATCGATAACCATTCAGTTGGTCATCATCTGCAACCAGGAATATCAACTTAACCGGAATGCAATCATAAAAGGGGAACAAAGTCGTCTTCTCCCTACTTATTTTGCATTACATTTTCAGCAGTTGGCATTAAATATTTAATTGGCTCAGGGGGCCGAAGTTCAAAGAAAATTTAAAAGGTTTTTGTAGGTGCCAATAAAAACAAAAATCAAAAATGTATAGGTTTTGTAAACGAAAATGTAGTTTAAAAATGTATGCTTAGGCTTTTTTCTAACAGAAGAAAAGGTTTAAAAACCTTTTCATTAAATAGCTAAATAAATTGAGCTGTCTAGCCCTTCAAATAAACTAAACTATATAGTCTTAACTATTTAACAAGGACATTTCCGCTTGAAGACTAATTCTTTGGAGAATCGAATGTTAAATCTGCAGGAAGGCCCACACATTTGGCTATCGGCAATTTAGAAAGTCTCAACGGGATTGCATATCCGCAATCCTATGGCCAAATTGACCTTCATCCTCCAAAAAAAAGGAAGAGGGGTTGGCAAATGTTATGCCAAACTAATTACTTGCTAAAAGCGCAAACAAAAGACACAAAAATAAAAACAATCACAACAACAGAGGGGGGCGGGGCCTTGGGGTTTTATCTCCGATCGCACACACTTGACGACCTCTAACCTTCCTATTTTTCCTCTATTTCTGTTCAAACATGGCCAGAACAAAGGCCTGGTCCAAAACAATGGGGGCCACAACGGAAACCAGCTGGCAAAACACTCGAGAGCCAATCAATGCAAAATGTGTCCCAAAGTCAACTTGCGCAACATATCGGGGGCGTGGTCACGCCCACCGCACCAAGGGGGTTTGAGTTGGCCTTATGCAAGGATATTCACTAATTAGTCCACTGGCGTAAGGGGAGGGGGTGAGGGGTTTCAGCCCAGTTAAAATTGGTCGAGAAAATGCGGACAATTTTTGAGCTGCAGCTTAAAGCCTTCAAGCCTTCCACTATAGTTTTCCGCATTATGGAGGCATTATTACGCATTACGCAAGCTGCATGGCCAAAAGCCGATTAACGCTTAATTTAGTTGCATCATTAATACTTAATGGAAATGCCAAATGCCTGAAAGGCAAGGTAAGTTATCTTAAGAATATGCGAAACAAAACGTGCTAATGACACGAGTCAACATTAAATATTTAATGTGATTTGAAGTGTTGCTTTAAAGGGCAATAACATTATCTATGAGGTATGCATTAATTTAGCAGATTTAACTAATTACTTGAACATGATGTGAAAATTTTTTTCCAAAAAGGCTAATATTATAATAATTATCTTTACTTATAAAATGAAATACATACAACTATTTCAAATGGGGTTTTTAAGACATAAAATAACATATACAACAGAGGTACTATATATTTTTAAATACCTTAGGACTTATATTTAAATAAATGCTCTTAAGTTTGGTGTAGTTTTGGGAAATGTTTACTTTCGCATGCCCTTAAGAGACACTCTTATAATTTTTTAAAGGTATCAAAAAGTGTATATAAGTTTTATATTATAAATTCACAAATTGTTTCTTTAGTGACTATTGTAAAATATTATTTATCGTAGTTTCCAAAGCTTTATAGGCTTTAAACCACGCCATGTCAAAAGGTAACCGTACGGATATGGCTTTGTTTCTTCCCATAAGCTGTCTCCGATCCGCACTCAACCTTGAGATTGGTAAGCTCCAGAGGCGTCGAGTTTTTTATGGCCAGCGATGTCCGAATGGCGGAATGAAATCGGTAAAATCGGTTAACGAATCGTCGGAGCTGCAACATCTGGTGGGGCAGAGCTGCCTGCAGCTTAGCACCTGATTAGGTGCGCTTCAGGAGTCATTCCTGAGCCGAGGTTGTCCAGGATGCCAGGATGTGGGTTGGGATAGAGGTCGTAGGTGGGTAGGTCAGCGGCGTATTAAGAGTGTAACTCGGGTGGGATTCAGGGAATTTTGCAGTTCGATGCCCGGAGCTGTTTCTCTGGCTCAGCAGGGCTCAGCTCAGGATGGGTGGTGGCAGGGGGTGGTCCAAGGACCAAGGACCAAGGACGAAGGACACACTGCCATTGTCCCGGCTCCTTATCGAAATCCAGTGCTGTCACTTGTCGGGCACTTCACGGCAGCCAGTGATCTCCCTCGAGTGTGTTGAACATACGCTTCTTATATGTGTGTGTACCCTCCTACTTTTGCCCGCTTTCTCCTTTCTCCTTTCGCCTTTCTCCGTCTGTGTTTGTTTATCCTCTGCCTGACCCCTGACCCCTGGCTGCCGGGGCTTATACAACCACTCAGTGACACAAATAAAAGTAAACATGATAAAACCATTGAAACTTTTTCCATTTTCACTTTTGAGTGTGTTTGTATTTTGCTCCACTCCGCCTTTGTCCCTTTTTTCACACACACACACACACACACAGGATATATATGTACCCCTGGATGGCTGCATCTGTGTGCGAGTTAATCTCAAGTGCAGCCGAGAGCTAAATATTTACCATTGGCGTTGACTCTGCGCCTCTGCAGCCACAAACTCGCAAGCACATGGCCAAAGTCCCCAGTGACCAGCACACACCACCCCCCGAAAACCACCCACCACTACCCACAACCACCCACCGGGAAAACCCACTTTCTCCGCACCACTCAATCCCCTTTCACCGTTATGTTGACTTCTCGCTTATCATCGATGGCGCTGAGCTCTGTCCATCCAAACATGCATTCAAATGACCTGCACTTGCCCCGCGCCACGCCCACACCCACTTTACCGCCCCTTGTTTACGCTTAACTAACAAGCCAAGCTAAAAGTTAGCTAGCTGCAAGCCGGGACTTCCCCTTTCTATTTTTCATCCTTTTTCCACGTCTTTTCTTATTTTTAGACCCCCCCCCCCACACACACCGCCTTTTCCATTCAAGAGAGTCCAGTTTGTTGTGCATAAATTGTTTATGTTGGCAACCCTGGATCCGGGACTCGAATTGTTTTTGGATTTTCGATGCTGGTCTGCGCCAGTAAGTTGGCCAGGACAAAAGGCAGAAAGGTAAATACATACTTGCGTCAGTCGTTGAACTTGTGTGTGTGTTTGTGGCTTGACCCCTGGCAGGATGCGTCCACAAGTCAATCACAAAGCCAAAGTCCGGCAATTGTACGTCTATCTTTGTAATATGGAAAACTAACCACTGTTGTGTTCCTTTGTTAAATACTTTAAACACTGTGTCTGCAAATGTGTTTAAGGTTTGTAATTATAAATATGGGCACACTGTTCTGTCACATACACTTACACAACACTACATAGTTACATAAATACAACTTATTCAACACTTATTTACACCTACTAGTTGAACAGTTCTTTAAGATATTTCTGTGGTTTACTTTCCTTTATTTACTTCTGCACTTTGAACACCGAGTCATATATACTTGTAGAAGGTTTGTAATAATAAATATGGTCTCACTGTTCTGTTACTAACACTTATTCAAGACTAGATGCTGGCACTAATATAACTTACAAATTCAACACTAATCTACACATAGTAATTGAACAGTTTGTAAAGTTATTTCTTTGGAACTCGAACACCAAGTCTGAAAATCTGTATATAGTCTTGTAATAATAAATTTGGTGGCACTGTTACCCAACACTGGAAGCTTGCATTAATGCAACCTTTTCAACACTTACATCTATCTAAGAAATGGAACCTATAGTCCTCAAAGTTATTCCCATAACTGTGCCATTGCTAGCAATAAAATGTAAATACTTCTGAAAAGATTTGAAGCCAAGGATGAATTCAACTAAGTAGACAAGTAAATATTCAGCATTTTGACGGTTTTCACTGCGGCATCACCTGCCTCGGGCGAAAGCCAACACCAAGTCCGCCCAGCAAGCCACGAACTCGTGAATATTTAAAGGGCAGGCTTCAATATTTCAGCATCGCTCAACCTTGACAGCATTATGAAGTGAGTGCGACTGCAAGTGGGCGCTGGGTGGGTGGTGGGTGGCCATTGGGTGGCAGCTGGGCGGCAGGTGTGAGTGGCAGGTGGCAATATGAAACGCTTGGCTGGAGCAGAGCAGTGCAGCGGATGCTGGAATCAACCGAGGCGTGTAACCGAGGCAATGGAGGCACTACCCCCACTTTTCAGCCCCCCCTGGAGTCATGTGCAACTGTCAAATCTTTCGTGAAGATACAACTCACTTGCCGCTCCAATGAGACGGCTCATTATGAGCCGGATCCGGATATGGCCACAGCTACGGCTACGGCTGACAATGGGCGGCTACGGGCCCAAAAAAGGCTAAGACCACCCATTGTTGCCCGAAAACTGCACGTAACGATGTATTAATTAAGCTCCGACCGATGGCTCAATGGGTGTGGTAATGCCATGACATGAAAGTGGAACATTTTTCTGTTTAACATAAGTTCAATGAGTTGACAGAGTTCCAAACAATAAAAAGAGAAGATATGGGGGAACGAAAATAACCATAAACATAAGCCAATCGATTTTGGGAATATTGTGCCTAGTGTATAGTGCTTTCTTCAGGTTAATATATTAAAGCCACTATATTTCAATACAGTTTACAAAATGGCACACCTCCTTTTAGTTTTAGTGTTGGTAAAGTACATTTTTAGCCTCCATTTTTGAATTATCTGTAAGTAGGTGACCCATAACTGAATTGTTGTCATCCATAGCTTGATTATTTGGATAGTTTTCTTATATTCTGCTTTAATTTTTTTTTATTTAAATGCTTTTATGTACCCACTTTTATCTTAGCTGTGTCAAAGTTTTCGATAAATATCAGAAAGGTGACCCAGAATAGTACTTCCATAGCTCATAGCTTGACTAATACGATTCCGATTTCAAAGTGGTCTACCTATTTAAGGTTGTTCTTTAATTTTCAAGTTATCTTTAATAAAATTTTGCATTTAATTTGAGAAACTCTGTCTTAGTCTCCGATAAGTTAGAGAAAGGTGACCCCAAAACGGCAAGCAAGGACGAACTGACTTTCTCGGTTTTATTCCGCTTCTGGAGAGCAGAAGTCAATGCTCTAGACTGGGACCAGCTATCAATCAGGGTTTAATCGGGGATAGGGGATGGGTTAAAGACGCCACCTCGAAAGGGGGAAAACTCTTTGCTCGCTGCTCGACAATCATTTACCGAGCAGCTTTTGGCTTTCACTTTTCACACATCCCGCAATTAATTTCCGTTTGATTGTTTGTCTCTGTCCGGGGCCCCTCCTTCAAAACCCGCACCCGGAATCCTATTTGCTTCCCACACAGCGAATGCGATTTAATTGCTTTGGGGCCCCTGTTGCCGCGACTTAAGCTCAGCTCCGGCGCTTTTCCTCCGCACTTTCCCCGCATTTCCCGGGGCTGCATTTTCCAGTCGTAAATAAAGAGCTAAGCGCGGACACATAGGTGAGGCATTGCAGGTGGAAATCAGATGGCAGAGAAGGCTGCCATGTCAACAACTTTGCCGTGAAAGTTTTATTTGTTCAGTTCATTTGCTGCTGGCAGGAGAAAAGCATAATATGGCACATTCGGGAGCACCAGGGTTGCCAAGCGACGTCAAAAAGTATGAAAGGTATTAGGGCCTTATGGGCAAAACATTAAAATGCCCAGAGAAGTTTTTTTTTTGCATTATGCTTTACCTTTTCATCCCAATAATCACTTTTAATAATTAAAATTTGTTCAGTAAAAATGTGATTTTAAATTTTTCATTTCCATTTATTCAGCAAAAAAAGTTCTACAAGTTTTTAATAGAATTTTAAATACATTTTTGAAGTAGAATTTCAACCGTAAGCCCATTTTTCAATATATTCTTTTTTTTTAAATAGTTCTTAGCCGGCCGGGAGAAGTATGCCAGATATTTGACAGGGTATATTAGACTTAGTAAAATCGTCTAGGTAGTCAACACACACATCCGACACATTCATACACACACACACCGTTTGAATAAAAAAAAATATAGACGAAAATCGAAAAAAAATAATCAAACGGCGAAAACAAATCCAGACTGGTACTTGAAACTAGCTAATTGAAGAGTTGCACTAGAATCGCTTGCGACTTGGACGCCCAGACGCGTAGAACAGATCCGTTGTCAGCACACCACTGCACCAGAATCCCTTGGATCGCACAGGAAGAGTACAAAATTGATAGGCTCAAAGTTCAAGGCACCCGAAAGGACCGAGAGTGGACCCCCGATCACAGCCAAGGGCCAATTGGGCCCAAAAATCGTGCAGCTAAGTGCCCCAGGTTGAAGCCACATCGCCCACTGCTTCCAGTCCGATTTCTTTTCCACTTTTGATAGTTTTATATTCAGGTAAGTCAGCTGTGTACTCTTCATAGGCAATATCACTTTTTATCCACTGGATATTATAGAAATAACACTTTTGTTAGGTACAACATTTGATATCATTTATAATTATTTTGTTTATTTGTTATAAAATATATCGATTGAACTAAGTTATTTATTATAAAATGTATCAATTGAATTCAGATATTATTATTTATAAATTTTTTTTATGCTAAAAAACAAACTTGAGGTCACTTTTGTCTTGATTTCAAGAACGTTTCTTCTCGAAAAAGTGAGAAGAACAAATTTTAAGCTAAGTATATTTGATCTTGGCTCTTTCTGGGTGTACAGTACTCTTTTTATCTTTTTATTTTGAAATTAAGCTACATATATATTCTTGATCTTTATTTTCATTGTATATTCTATTAATTTTGTTTAAGTATATCTTTTAAATAAGATCCAATTGTGCAGTCTAGTGATACACATAATGAAGTTGTTCTTTATTTTGTTTGAATATTTTTTGTTATGTTTTGAAATGTATTAATGTTTTTTGAACTACTGATCCCAGAATGGTCATCAATCTGAATCCGGCCACCTCGTCGAGCGCCAATGCCAGCGGCAGCAGCGTGGGCGGCGGCAGCGGTGGCGGCGGCAGCGTGAACAGCCAAAGCGGTAGCATCATCGGCGGAAACGGAACCGGAAGCGGAAACGGTAGCGGAAACGGCAGCGGAAGCGGCAACAGCACCGGAAACGGAAGTGGCGGCGCCGCCACCAGCAACGTAATGGGCATCTTCAGTCACGCGGTTTTCGAGGGGATCGTCCATCTGCATGTGGTATGTGCGGGCGATTCGAACGCCAAGTGGATCACCCTGGAGGAGGCGATGGCCTACTGCCCCACCGGCGTGGTTGCCTACACAAAACTGCAGCTTGCGGAGATTTACGGCGTGCCGATGGAAGTTCTATTCGAGTGATGATACCGGATATTTCGGAATCCTCGAGGCCAGTTCGGATGTTCCTCATCTGAACGATGGGCTCTGCTTTTTGCTTGTTCGGTTTTGGCAGAACAATGGCAGGCGGCACTTGAACTTTGGCAAGGTTGGTAACCAAAATCAAGAAAATCAGTATTCGGTTAGTTTTGCAGAAACTTCTGCATACCGTCGACTTTTTTTCGTGCTTGTTCTCTAGCTATACAACAGAAACCAAATTTCAAGTTGTGGCGTTATGCAATTTTTCCGAAATACAGCAATTACTTCAGAGAGTTTAGAATACCAGCCGAGGTGACATATCCGAGAGATGTATTAATGTTCGGTTTGATGAAAGAAACTGGTTAATCTTTTTTGACTGAAGGACGTATACTTTTGGCCCGACTCGAGGATAATTCGTAACTTATGCTTATCAGAAAAGTATAAAAAGAACGCACTAATTCATAAAAATCTCAAATAATAATTGTCAAAACTTTGTTTGAAGGGTTTTTATTTATTGAGTTCAGAATATTGGAAAATTGGGATTTTCATAGGCCAGTATACAACATTTTTGATTGCCAAAACTAAAATCAAATTGCTGAAATCCTGATGCATTTATTTGCTACATTTTTTCTAAGTTCCAGCTAAATTTGTTCTTTAATATTTTAGAGATTTCACTGTTTTAGTTAAATATTCAAAAAGATCTTATCAACGTAGTTGTTTTAAAAACATTTTCAAGGAATTCCGTATAAGTTTAGAAGTGATGGGCTTAAAAACTGTATAAATCGAATTTCAAAGATGTCATTCTCCTTTTTTGATTTTATAGGATTTTTAAAAAGAAAGAAAATGGAAAGTTCGAATATCAATTGTACATTATTCAGGTAAGTACTAATTAAATCTTAGAAAATCAAGTGAATTTAAATATTTCTTTTCATGTACTCATACCATTTCTCGTCTCGCATTTAAATAGCAAAAATATCCAAGGAAGTCCTGCAATATTACAAAAAATAAAATCTCCAGAGCTCTGGCAATCCCAGGATTCATTTACCTGGGCCACTGACCGCCTCACGTGCCCCCATGGCATTTGTCAGCCGAGCAAGGGGGGGGGGGGGGGTGGGGGCGACCAAGATGGATGGGCTGAGCGGAAGTTTAAGGAGCCTTTGCCACGCAGCAACCACACGGCGTATGCGTAATGCGGCCAGCCCACAGAATTTGGGCATTTCAATTGCAAATTAGCCAAAAGCCAACGTCAACCGGCAGCCACGCCCCCCGCCGCCCCCTTTTGAAGTGCGCCTCGGGTTTTCCTTGCCATTTTCTTTTTTCTGTGTCTCTGTGTGTGTGTGTGTGTGGCAATTTGAATGATTTATGTTGATTGCGTATAATTGCATGTTGTGTCCTTGTCCGCCCCTTTGTGCCCAGGTGCGTTTGCCGGCCACGTGACAAATTCAAATCCCCGCCACCGCGCACGCCACTCCTTGTTTTCTCGGCATTGTTTCGTCTTTGCCATTTCCGCTTTTCCGCTCTTCCGCTTTTCCACTTTTCCGCCTTTCCTAACCTCAGACATTCTGCGGCGCATTGTTGCCGCCGCTTTTATGACGCTCCATCTGTCAGCGGCTTGTTGGTTGTTTGGTTGGTGACACCGCGCCAGGAGACTTTGGAAGGATGGGGGGGAGGGGGTGCTGGAAAAGCGGAAAAGCCAGGACCTATATGGCCGCCAGTCGACCAGGCTGCTTATCTAATTACGCGCCCAAAAGCACGCAACACAAAAATGCCAACCAAGTCGAGCGACGGCGACCAACTTGTCTTCTGCGGCACGACGCTTCATTTTTCTAATGCCCCATCGAGTGGGTGAGTGGGTGGAAAAGCGTTCTGGAAAAGCCCGGGGAAAAATGCGGTGGGTCAGGATCTGACTTTTGCCAAATGGCAGGCGCTCGCGCATTTATTTCACTTGTAAACGAGCGCAATTTGCAATTTGAGCGCGTCCGCTTCGCGTGTACTCGCCTCACTTTCACCCCCTGCCCTTTCCACTTTCTCCTCTTAACACACACACACACCCACACACACGTCAAAAAGGCGGGAAAAGGGGTGTGGGCTGTCCGTCCTGTCAGCCATTTGCAATTGAATATTTATTTGCATTGCCCACGGGTTTCATGTCGGGTGTGGCGCAACTAAAAAATTATTACGCATACGCAGCGTTGTCAGGCGAGGGGAAGGGGCAAAAAAAAAAATATGGAAGAGAAATAACGAATCAAATCATATGAAAGGAGAGGCGTAGCACTTTTTCCTAATCAGGCAAAGTGTGACCGGAATTTTTGGTATTTTCAAAGGGAATTTCGGAGGATTGCGTTTTGCAACAGGTCAACGAACTTTATGTTGATTGCCTGTTTTAGAGTGCACTTTGGCATTGGAAATGAAAGCGTGCTATTAGTAAGTAACTTGGTGGTTCTTGATTTAAAATTTTTTTTAATATAGTTTCTTGTTTTCTTTTTGGCTCTCAGCACATAAACTTCCTTTTTTATTAGCCCTGGTCACATTGATTTAACTAAAACTAAAATGATTCACTGAATTCGTAGTGCTTAATTAGTGGTATTACAATAAACTGCAGGTTTTTTTTACTTTACAAGTTTGTTTAAATTTATTTTTGTATATTCATAGTAAAACAATCTTTTTTGCTAGCCCTGGTCACACTAATTTAACAAAAATGCAATCAATTTATTTTATTTGTAGTATTTAATTAGTAAAATTTCACAAAATGAAGTGATCTTCCTAGCTGGCTGTTTTTATAATCACATTAGCCACTAACAAGTCATTTAGAACACCCAACTTCCTGCGACCTGGTCACACCAATTACGTGTCATCCTAACGGCTGCTCGAAATGGTTGCTGTCGGAAGTGGTGCAGCCACACTGAACCAACGTGGTCGATGCAAGAGGCGGGCTAATAAAATGTACTTTATGCTCGAACGTGCGTTGACTGTGCAATCGGGCTGAAAATAAAAGGAGAAGAAAGTGGAGAAAGGGGGCTGTGCGATATCTCTTGTTTCGCTCCCATCACGCTGCTGCCTAATTATAATTTTGCATTCTGCTGCCGCATGCAAAATTCATGAACGAGAAAAGTGCGGGGTGTGCGCAATGTCATTCCATTTCTGCCCACCGATGTTAACATAAAACTTGACAACATCCGGCGCTAAACGAGGGGTCAGCTGGGGGTCAGAGGTTGATCAAAGCGAACACATCAACGTTAAGCGTTTTATGGCCAGAATGTGCGTTTCCCTGGCTTTTATACGTGTATACATATATACGTTCTTTTTGTTTTTGCGCTGATTCGCGCAACTTCCAGTGCTACAGCCACTTCCGTTTTCCTTTTTCTGCAAATGTTGCAAATCTTCGCGAAAAACTTGTCGTAAAAATATTTCCATCAGCCAAAATAAAGCAGGAGCGATGTGGAGCGGCGGATGAAGATGAAGATGAAGCTGCAAGGAGCTACGAAAACGAGGAGGTGGCAGGATGGTATGGTATGGGGCATGGTATGGGGGGCAGATAAGCACAGTATAGCTCGCCAGCGTTCGCAATGAAGCAATGAAACTGGCAATAAACAAATGGCACAAACGGCAACGGATGTGCAAAAACGGAAGCAAAAAGTAAGAAGAGCTGGCAAAAACACACGAAATGAATTGCCAACGAAAAGGGAATCGAAATGGCAGTTACCCTATATAAAAATTAATGGTATAGATAGGTATTTGGGCTAGTATGTTTCAAAATAATATACTACCGAAGCACTAAGAAATGATATGGTATCATAAAAACGTTCTATATTTTAAATGTAATATTATTTAAAAGTATTTTTAAAGCTAGGAGTGATTTTTTGCAGTTTTTCACTGATATAATATATATTTAAGGTGATAAACTTGGTATGGATGTGAAAAGTTTTACCAGATGCGTGGGCAAATCACCGAGCAAGGGTATAAAATGAAGATCCAGCTGCGATGGCGCAAAATGCCACCGGAAGACGACGTCGTGGCGCCAAAAGCATCGCATTTCCAGTGGCGGCTGTGGAAGGGGGCTCTGGGTATTTCGATGGGTGGGGCCATCGGGGGGGTGTAATGGGGATTTTCGGGGCGCGGCGAATTTATGAAGCATAAGCTGCATAAACATTAAGATTACATAAACGTCGACGGGAATCCTTTGGCAGGACAACGGCACTCGGCAGCGATGAAGACGAAGATGTAGAGACCCCAAAAGGAAGTGCCCAGGAAAGGGGGTTAAGATGGCATTAGTGGGGTGCAAAAAAAGAAGGGGGAAAGGGGGGGAAAGGTTAAACAAGCGACGCTTGCAACATTTTAAGTGTCGATAATTTTGGTACCGGGTAGTTGCACCCAACTACCAACTTCGAGGCGTGGCCACGCTTAAGTCTCATGCATATGCATTAATGCAGACAAAGACGGCCTTATTCGGGGCGAAAGAGACGGCGCTAAGGTGTGAGAAAGAGAGGGGGCGAATGCATTTAAACATTTTGCATTGCAATGGCGGCATTTGCATTTCTCGGGGCCAGGGCAAATTAAATAAATGTAAATTTTAACCCATACCCAGAGTGTTTGAATCGAAATGGGAATCGGCCAGGGAACGAGAGCGTATATATGCATATATACCATTGCCCTTAAAATTATAGATGATATAAAATCAGTGGAAAAAATGGCCAGGCTTCCTTATCTACCCTTTTTTAGGACAGATCTATTTCCTTTTTGAAAGATAAAAGCCAGAAAAACTCTGCTTAAGACATTTATTGTTCTTTTTTAGGACAGAACTATTTCCTTTTTGTAAAATAAAGCCAGAAAAACTCAGTTTAAAGCATTATTTGTTCTTATTTTCCGTTTTATTCCACGGATGTCCCCTTTTTTTAATGGGAGCACTGGTAAAAGCGAAAATGCTTTCCTTAATGCTCCCCAAAACATGCATGTTCTTCGATTAAAACTAATACCTTGTCCGATGGCTCCAAGGAATTCACAGCGAATCAATTAAATACTGGTCTGTGTGCTCAGCAATATTGAAATACCGCCCCACATTCGTCGAGGCCATCTGTTCCCCGTTCGAAAGACCCGGAGACCCAGAGACAGAGAGCCAGGATGGAAAAAGTATAGGTAACCCCCCAGCGAAATCGGGGAATGCAATATACCATGTATGTAGTTGGATGTAATGGCCTTGGGTGCCCTTTTTGGATACCGGGCAGTGGGATGAGCAGCGTCAGTTGCTACGTGATTTGTTTGCCAAATTGTGGCAAATGTGCGAATGTATCTGCAACTCAATTAGTGCAGAAGTGAATGCTGAACACCACCCAGCAGCCAGTATCCAGCACCGAGCATCGCAGTTCGCCTTTGGTTTATTGAGTTTGCATGACCCTAATTTAAAGATGATTTAAAATTCCCGCAGCGAAATTAACCAAACATCGGGGAAATAAGTGGGGTTACCAGTGGGGTCAGCGGGGGTGATTTCCAAGGGGTATAGGGATTTATTGCCGGCTGGCATTGGACGCTAATGCGGCGCATTTATCATGGACATGGCGACTGCGAGTGCGACTCCGATTCCGAGGATTCCACGATGGCGATGGCGACGCAGCGCTAATGGTCGCCACTTGGCCAACATAAATTATGCTTAATCAGGAGGCAACACCAGGAGGAGCGGTCAGGGGGGGCGGTTGAGGACTGCGGAAATCCTTTAATCGAAACAACAAGCAGATACATGGCCAATCATCAGATACAGATCCACAGATCCCGGGCGGCAAGGAGCGAGCATCCAAATTGAAAAGGATGCGATGATGAATGCGACGGGTCTTCCCTACGACTCTGGATAAAGTCCAGTCTATGGGGACTTAACTCTGGTCTCTGTTTTGGTTAATATTCAGTCAATAAGGATTAAGGAAATCTTTATGGGGATAAATAGACTGAAATTAATTATTTATAGAATATACCAAAGGGGTCTTCCACGTCTACATATAGTTTAGCCTATACATCTAAACTTGTAGAAATTCTTTCATTATTCAGTATTTTGTTTATTATATATTTATAAAAATAATATATGAATACATAAAAACAAACTGTAATTTAGTCTTATTTTTTAATCTGCTTGAAGCCCTTTAATATATTTGATATTCATTAAGGTAAGTCTGCTATATTATTTACAAGCACCTTTATTAATAATTAACAATAATTTAAAGAGAAAATATATCCCAAATAATTTGTAATCTTTTGTTCATATATTAACAAGAGTATTAAAATGTAATTAATTGTTGAAGTTACTTTAAGCAAATAATAATATTTAATTTGCAAGATACATATATAAATATATATAAATACTTTTATAAATGGAATTGAATGAATCCCCTGTTTACATTCAATTTAATTTAATGCGTAAATGAGTAAAATAATCATTTTCCTTATTTATATACCAAGTTACATACCCATCATTTATGCAAATTCATAAACACATGTTTGACTTAGCCGTCAAAATGTAGCCAAGCTCTTTAAAGTGCAAATTCCGCACACGTTTCAATTACGGGCCTACGGACTTATGCCGCGTTTGAGCCACCTAAATGGCCAACCATCGCAAATTCCTGCCTCATCAACAACAGGAGCCACATAATTCGCCGACCAATATCCTTGTCCGCAATATCCTTGTCTGGGTCAAGCAATTTGACTTTGGTTGAACTCATTGATCGGGCAAACCGAGCCAAATCAAATCGAAGCCAGTGAAAGACAGGATTCCCCCGACCAACGTCTTTGTGTATATATCCCACATTTCACATCGTGCAATTCCGCCGCCAACAGAAGCCCCCGGCTGCCATCATATCATGTCAATCAAGAGCAGCAGAAAACACTTTAGCTCGGCCAAGACAAGACGGCGACAGGCGATGCTGGAGGCGTCAACATGGGCGGGTTTATAGGGGGGGTTACTCAGGGGGTTGCTCAGGGGGTCGAGCAGGGGCGAGGCATTAAACTAAGCTGGCAGCCAAATGGCAAACTAAGTGACGAAGCCTGCGCGAGCCATTAAGAGCATTCGTGCCCTTCCATTTTGCCAAGACAAGTACACAACTAACATTGAGTTGGGTAAGGAAGTACATTGGAAACAATTGTACTTACGCCTTGAAAAATCGTAAAGTTGTTTAGTAACACTTTGGTAATACAAAAAAAAAAGAAAATCCACAATAAGGCTATTCAAATATTATTAAACATCTTTGCAAAATCATAATAACCAGGGAATGTAAATAATGATTATTGATCTGTTACTTAAATCAAAAAAATCAACCACTTAGGATCGACACACGCGGAAAAGGAAAATAAATATATTATTAATAACATTTTATTTTATATTATAAATCAACTAAATTGTAACATTTAAAATAAACAATAACACCATGGGATTTTTTCATTCATTTGTGTGAGTAATTTACACTGGGCAGCTTATAAATGAGTGTTTGCCGACCGTTGTTGCACACTGTTTGTGTGGCGGCAGAGACTGAGCATAGTTATTCTCAACGCCCGCTTAATGGTGTCTATTTTAGTGAGCTTAGAATATGGCTGTCTATGTCTTATTTAGAGTAATTATAAACGCTTTCTCGCTCTTTTTCTATTTTTGTGAGTTTTGAATATTACTGTCTCTATCTTATTAAGAGTAATTAAATATGCTTTCTCGCTCTTTCCTCTCATTTTCGGTTTCAGAGATTTTTCAAAGAGGCAAAAAAATAATAGCCTATTAATTTACCAAGCGATTCATTGTATTTACTATATTGTTAACAATTAAAAGTGAATTAAAATTAATTTGTGGGTGTGTTTTTTTTTCTTTGGTTAGGATTTTTTTTTACGAATTTTGTATTGTATTTTTATTGCCTTGTAGCACTGTGCCACGCCCACCAGCATCATGCAGCGCCTTTGTTTGCTGGAAAGTATGCAACACAAAATAACAGACAACTGGGCAAAATTGCTTGCCGACCGATGCGAGTACAAATGATATCATTTTCACTGGGTGTGGCCATCTGTCATGCATGCCGCCCCCCAAGGACGTTGGGATGCAGTTGGTGGCAAGATGGGAAGGTGGCATGGTGGCAAGGTGGCAAGGGCCCCCAGTGGGTGGCGCCCCAGTGGGTGGTGTCGACGGAAGTGTGAAAAAACTTCAAGGAAAGACAGCCAACGGCGAATGGCAAAGGCAGCGATTTGAAAGAGATCCCCACAAAGGGGGGAAAAACAGAGAAAAGGCAAAGAAAGGAAATGTTAGCACCGGAAAAGCTCAACTGGAAAAGAATGGAAAATATGGGGAAAACAAGGGGAGAAGGGTTCGCAAGTTTTGGAATGCAGGCAGCGGAGTTCTTTAAATGCCTGAATTTTACACTGGCCCATGTTTTGGAGCTTAAAATCACCTCCTTATAGAAATATAATATTTATTGCGTAAAAAAAATTTGACTTTTATCTGCTTACTTCATAACCTTTATAAAAACGCAATTTGCTTGAAATTATTTATATTAAAAACTTTAGTTAAAGAGCAATTGTTGGTCATTAATTGCGAAACAATTTCCAAAAGGCCATTTTATTTGTAGTTTTATTTACACAGCTTAACGTAATTGCAGGTTTTTATTAGAGTAATATAAACACGAAATACTTTGTGGCTTGTGGGCAGGCTACAAAATTATTTTATTGATTTATAAACACCCCGTTTCAGAATATTTATTAAATAATACTTAAAGGTGAAATGATAAAACCTCTGATGCGGTATATATATAAAATTTTAATAAAGTATGCCAATCACTTTAGGTTCGCCGAGTAAGGGGAACGAAAAAAACTAAAACACCAAACGCACTTTGATATCCGGCCCACTGATAGATGAAAAATGAATGAATCTACCGGAGTCCACTCCAGTCCACTCCGGACACCTTCTCTGCGGTGTCCTCGACCAGGTCCTGGCCCCCGGATTCGATTCGATTCGATTCGACCATGGTCCTTTGGATATGTCGCCCCCCGGGGTCCGCTTTCATTGGGCAATTTATGGACGCGTTTTGGCCTTTTGCCGGAGTTTGTTTGGGTTTTGTTTGCGTTATCTTTGCGGAGCTTGCCAAAGCAAGGTATTGCGGGGAAAAAATGAAATACTGGCCATACCCCGACCGAATAACTACCGATCTCCCAGGTGGATATTTAGGCTACAAATATTCCAGGGCACCATCGGTACACACAGTTCTGTTCAAGCTTTATTTTCAAACTTTATTCTGGGATGCAAATTGGACATTTAATTATGGCTTCTGAATGATTATCTCATTTTAAACAGCCAGAAAATGCTCTACAGAAATTTTAAATATTTTAAGAGGTCCTTTGTTTGGTATATACCCTTACCTAATTATTACTGAAATTGTTCCTAAAATATATCTTAATTTAAAAAATCCTTTTAAAAATTGTTTTAAATGATTATATAAAAAATAATCTGCAAAATATTTGTTAATTTACTACCTACATAGTAAACAAGTTGTGCCATCAGACTTGCTTACTACTTTTTGCCCCAAGTCAAACGATTTCACGATGCCCAACTTATACTCATGACAAGCCATAAAATGATATGGATTTAATATCCTGCAAGATCCGATCTTCATGGCCTTCTCCAGGGCATTTGAGCTTCGTTCATCCGGATTTTGTCGCAGTTGAGCTATTTTCTTTTTTGCCTTTTTAGCGAATTCCTGGAAACAAAGTAATTTATAGCTGGGAATTTTGTGCGCCGCTGCCAAGGCAACAAAATGGAATTGGCGATGGGTAACAGCACGAGAGAATGAACAGGAATTGGTGAATGGAGAAATGGAGAAATGGCTAGAAAGAGAAATGGAGAAAGGGAGACAAGTGGCTGGAGCTGGAGCTGGAGAAATAGGGAGGGCACGTAAATTGCGGATGACAGTTGAGGCGATGTCGCAAAGGGCGCGTTTTAATTACGACAGATTTATTTATTGCGCATACGACGCGTTGGCCGCCGACTGGAGGACTAAAGGACTCTAGGACTGCACTGAAAAGTGCAGCGGCTAATTTGCAATGAACGTCAGTTGGCCTTCCGCCCACAGGACTCTCGGCACCCACAGGACTCACCCAACTCACCTGGCCATATCCAAGGCGATAAATTGTCATTAAAATGAGACTGGCGGGGTAGCCTCACCCGCTGTTGCTGCGAAAAGCTGGAACCGAAGCTTGTTAGCGGGCCAAGCGCTAAAAGTGTAATTAAAATTTAATTGCTTGGCGGCAAAGTGAACGGAGACGCAGATGACTATGCCTGGCAGATCGGCTTAATCATCGTGCCTCCAGGATTTCCCCTCGAATCAAGTGGGCAATACGCATTTTTGTGAACTTTTGCCTCCTCTTCTAACCCCAAACTTAATTACCTTTCAGTCATAATAAATGATACAAATGATAAATGATACAAAGAAAATAAATGTTCTTATGTCAAGTCAATGTCAAATGTATTAAAGAATTTTAAAGTATCCATTGTAATTTTTTAAATCCCAAAAATCAACAAACTACTGAAAATTTGGCCGTAATGAGGTCATATTTTTATTAAAAACTAATTAAAAATCAAAATCTTTCTTGTCAACGTTAAACATGGAATACAAATTTTACTACATTTCAATCAAACATTTTAAAAATCATGTTGAGTTATAAAAATGTTGTTACGATTAGGTATTTTTAAATTGGCACTGTAAAATATGCCTTTTGAATTACTTTACTAAAACTCAGAGTTCCGAGTTTTCATATTTCTAATTGATCATAATTAAGATTTCCAAAAGCACCCATCAACCTAGGCAAAAGAAACACATTTTCCACCACTGCCCAAGTGCCACTAAAACTTCTTAGCTTTCCGATTCACAAAAGAAACCTTTCAGAAGACATCTCAGGGGGAAGAGGGAATTTTGTCGAAAATCTGTTGCCTGCAAAGAAAGACGTTAGCACGAAAAGGCAAGTGGGTATGTAAACATGGCAATTAAAATTTAATAAAATTTAATGAAAGTTGATGAAACAAATCAAAAGCAAATTGTAAATAGCCCACGGCGCTCGTTGGTCGGGTCGAAAAACGAAGATAAAGTGGGTAAAATGCCATAGTCGAGGCATCGAAACACCCATTAAATGGAAGAGGGAGGGCTGCCATATGGTTTGGCAACTTTATCGATCGCCACCTCGTGGCCAATAACCAAATAAGAGCAGTTTTGGCCACTCTACAACTTTGCCCGCTTGTTGTTCTGGTTGAAACAAATCTCAATAATTGTGCCCTGGAGTTGTAAACGCCATTGCACCACCTCTGAAATATGTACACATATATATATATATATACTCGTTTAAATTCCGCACAGAACACACATAGGTGGACATAGAGATATTTCGCCCACCAGCCCAGCTCTCACCCTCCCAAATGGCCGATAAATTGATTTATGTGCTTGTTTGTCAGTTGAACTGCAACTTGTGCATAAATTTCAAATTGCCATTGCCACTGCCTACCGCATGCGGTGCCACGCCCACCAGGCCAACACACACACACACACCCAGCCCCCCGGAACACACACACACTACCACTCACACACACACACGTCGCAAAGTTGGTCCGCACTAAATGGTTTCGGGTCTTTCGACCACTTGCTGACCTCTATTTGTATAGGGGAAAATTAAATACCTTTGCTAAAAAGTTTTCCTCTTGCCGCCCAAAACCAATATACCCTGGGATATTCAGTGGGTAACTTGCTTGCCGGGCAAATTGTTTCCACAAGTTTTCATGTTACCTCCGTGCTGAGCAACTTTTGCCGAGCATCTTCATAAATATTTTGAGTTCTTGTCTCGGATACCGAACAAAGTCGCTGTCAAGAAAGTGGCAGGTGCAGGCTACACCCGAAACACCAACAAAATACGTACTTCAACAACGGCAGTCAGATGCAAACTCATCTAAAAACGATACTGATAAATATCCGTAAGAACTATTAAGAGGTTTTTATTAAGTATTTCCAAGTCAACACAACAAATACCTGCTTCAAAAGCAATATAAAGAAAAACTTCAACAACTAGTACACCAATAGCTATTTCAACAATTACAACAACGACAAAATAGTAAGATCATAAAAAATTTTTGTTTCTTCAAGTAAATTATACAGTATTTCATCATATCATCTTCCAAAATACCTGCTCTTATGTACCCCAACAAATATATTCGATTATAAAAAATGTATAAGATATGATGCTCATTTTGATGAAACTATATAATATTATATTAAGATAATATATATTTAGTTTTGTGTGGACGGCAAATAAATAATCTAACAATAACTAATCATACAAAAGGTTCTTCAATACCGCAAAATGATATCAAATTTTTATCCCGTAAAATATCTGCAAGCTACCCCAACATAAAGATACACCAACGACACCAACAACCATTTCAACAATAATAATAAAGACGAAAGGGCTTCTAATATCCCAGGAGTATAAACGAATTTATATTTCTTCCAGTAGTCATCCAGTACAAAGGTATATATCTTCCAAAATACTATTTAACAAGTATTTCAAGTTCCATATAAATGTATTGATCAGGCTTTCTTGATATAACTCTTCCGCTGGCACTTCTCTAACAAGGTTTCATAATTTTGTTGATCCATCTTGAAAACTATATATTTAGCTTGACGTACTTCATTCACTGGCTTTCTATCATATGGGATTATAATTTGGTTGACTTTGCCAAAAACCATCTTAAAAGCATTTAAAAGAAACGAAAAAACTTGACGATTGCCGCCTTAACCTGAAGAATCAGCATTGTTCAATAATTTTTTTTTCACAACAACATTGGTTGTTGATTTTGTAGCTTATAGCGATTGCAAAGCCAGAGGATGGATCTATCTTGACAAATATATATGTAGTTCGACGTTCTTCATTCGCTGGCTTACTTTCACTTGGAATTATAATTTTGTTGAATTTGCCGAATATTATCTTTGAAGCATTTAAAACAAACAGGAAAATATGACGAAACTGTTTTTGCATGCGATCTCGCCTTAATCTGAAGAATCATCATGGTTCAATAACGATTGCACTTCCAGAGGATGAATCCATACTGAAAATCATATATTTAGCTTGACAATCTTCTTTCACTGGCGCTCTTGCACATGGGATTATAATTTTGTTGACTTTGAAAGCATTTAAAACAAACAGGAAACATTGACGACAGGGTTATTCCATGAGATCCTCGTCTTCAATGGTAAAATCATTATTGTTCAATACATTGTTTATATGATACAACAACATTTCTTGTTGACTAGGTAGACTATAGCGATTGCACAGCCAGATAACGGATTCAATCTGGTAGCAAAGAATTTCCCGTTCCCTTACAAGTTCATCCAATTTTTCTATGATCCTTTTGTATAGATTGGTCAGTTCTTTCAATTCCTCCAGGCGTTCGCTACTTAAAATAACTTTTGGAGGGTCTTGATCCATCGTCAGATATTTACTAAATGAGTAAAAAAAAAGCGAGAGAGTGAAATATTATTTTGAGACTGTTATAGATTAATACAAAATTCTACAAAATAAGTATGATATAAAGTGCTTGGTATGATATAAAGTTATGAAAATAAATATCTTATAGAAAATAAGTGACTTTAGTATATTTTCCTAAGCTCATCATTTTTATTGCCAATATGATATCATAATAATCCATGTACATTACTATAGAGACAATAGTAATATTCTATTTCAACGAAATTCCGCTAACTGGAGGTGTTTTTCGATTAACGAATACACACAGGCTGTTCGAGCTTCGCAAAAGGGGTTTGCGACTGGGGCATTGGAATCCCGCAGAGATTGTCGTCTAACCTCAACAAGGGGATTACATGCCGGAACCCGATTCCCAGACCACCTGTTCGTCGCTGTCTTTTCCCTACGCTCCCCAATTTTGCCCCCTAAAACCCCCCTCCCCCCTTGGCTGTCTTCCTTGGTTTCGAGTGGTACAACAATTTCCATTTAAGCCATTTTCATGGTTGCGTCGGTGGGTGGCACGTGCCACGCCCCCTGCGGCTTGAAAAGCTGTCAACGCCCTAAAAGCAATAATAATACCTGCAAGCTGGGAAAATTACTGGCAGGATGGCATTGTGGTTGTACTATTTGTATGCGAGCTTAATCAAATGCTAGCTGGAAGCTATATGTGGATGCAAGGAAATTCATCAAACTAATTTATCAAAATAGTTGGCATACAAGGAAATTAATTTTCTTAGTGATTTTCTCTAAGGCATTTTTGCAATGCTTTATTTAAATATTTACCTGCCTCTCAAACAATACAGGAAATACTTTCGTTGAGTGGTAACAGAACATTATCTTGGCTTTGTAATAAATTAGGCATTGCAGTGCAGCCCCATCAATTATTTAGCTATGCTATTTATAACAAAACAGCAATTAATTTTATATAAATTCTTTCCCCTACAACCATAAAGCGTATACCCATGGGTATACTAGGAATATTTCGCCTGCCTAACAATTAGGTCTTCATTGTTCCATTTTTTTGTGTAACTCGGCATAATCGATTAATTATCAATTCAGAAATTGTACTTTCATCACTTTGCTAATGTGGGTACAATACGAGTACATGTGTTCAATGCCCCAGACACATGTCGTCTCCCGAAACAACTTGTCCTGTTGCAGAGTCAGGTGCTCATATGGTATCCTTTTTACCTTGTTCTGTCCCCCCTTGCTCCTTTGCTAGCCCCCCTTTTCGCCGCCACAGTCACCGAATAGTTAGGTAACAAAAAAGATCCAAGTGCAACGCATAACATGCTAAAAAGAACATACCCCTTGGTTTTACACTCTAAAAAAAAATATAATTGAAATACATTTTTGGGGATTTTGAAATACATATTTTTTTAAGCCAGCTGATTCAAATTTATTTTAATTTAATCTGAAGAATACTATTATTGCGGTTTCAAATGTTATTTCATATTTATTAACGTTTTTTAAGCATTTTATAAAGATATTTTCTTAAACAAATAAGACAGCCTATCTTAAAAGTGTTTCATGAAATTTACTTTTTTTGTAATTTAAGTTTTATTTTTTACTATCATTTTTTTAAGTGTACCAGCAGCAGTGTCAGTAGAGGGTAGATACTCCTACTTTCAAAAATCCAGCAACAAAACGCATAAATGTGCACAAAGACAGTTGGCGCACATGGACAGCTGCGGTCAAGATAATAGGTATTGAAAAGTAATAGAAAACTAATTTCCATTAAATATTTATAATTCTTTTAAAAATTATTTTTATACGAATCTTTGAAATTTAATGGTTGATTTTAAAATGTTATTTACCAACCAATTGTTGAGTTATATAAATTTTGTTTTATATTTTCTTGGAATTTTTTTTTTTCAGTTATGAAAAATTTAATATAAATACAAAAATTACGAAAACCGAGAGTTAATTGTTATAATATTGTTAAACACTGATATTTTCGTATACTTATTTACAGGATGCTGAGAGCTAAGAAATCGATTCTAATTACACTTGCATTATGTTTATGGGTGCTACTGTGGGGGTTACATGTGTGTGCGAAGGCCATCTCGCTCGCTCCAGCATGCCATCTCTATCGCACTCTGGCTCTTAGCAACTTTTGGCCTTGTTTGGCCCCGTGGGACCAACTTCAATTCAAAGCGAACAAACTAATTTCCTATGCAAATTGAATGGCAGTCAAGTGTGCGAAGTTCGAGATACATTTGCAGCAAATGCTTTTAAAAACAACCCACAGACCACCAGCACACACACATGTGGAGGCACCCACACAGATACAGATATGTACATGCACAGATACGGATACAGATTCAGATACAGATGGCATGTAAGTGAGTGAGGTTCTGCAAGGGTCCTGGATTTGGAGTAGAGGTCCTGAAAGGGGTGCCTCCACCGATCCTTGCCTTAGCCATGTAATTTACTTTTCATTTTAATTACCCAGTGGTTAGTGCAAATTAATTGCCACCACTTTGCAGCACCACCCTGCCACCACCACCACTAACATGCACACCAGCACCACCGACAGCACCACCACCACAAATCCAATCAAGTGTCGCCGAGGGTCCTGTGCGGCAAGCCAAATTGTTATTGTGCTGACAAATATTTCGACTAGCGAATTACAATACAATAACAATTGACTCGCGGCAGTTGGAAACGGTATGTGTGTGTTGGTACTACACTGCAAGAATTCACTCACCTGGTCTTGTACTTTCACCACGGCAAAGAGAACTTTAGAAAATTTTTGTTAAGAATATATATCAGAATGTATATCAGAGAGGGAATGTTGAACACTGAATGAGGCAACTGCTCAAAGATCCAAACTGACAATGACTAAAGGGGAACAGGAATCTCAAGGCCTGTTTGAAAGTATTTTTGTGTTTGAATTCAGATAGAAGTTTTTTTTTTTAAAACATAACATAACCATATTACATAATAATAATATAAATATTTAATTTTTCTTTTACTGTACCCTTTTTTTAGTTTTCATTATAATAATATTAATATCATAATTTTATGATATTAATATAATATAATATCATATAATATTATATTATAATATTAATATTTAATTTTTTTACTGTACCCTATTGTTAATTTTCATTATATTAAATATTGCGAATTTCTTTGAATAAAGAATCCGTTTTTCCCAGTGTATGATTTTGTCGGCGCTAATTAAATGTATGCAGGAATGCGATATGCGGGATTATCGGTATGAAATTCAGAATTCCGCACAGAGCAAATAGTTGCGAAAGTTTCTTTGTGCTTTGAATGCTGACCCAATTTTGGTTTAGATTACGAACTTTGGGTACTGGTTTAGTATGATTTAATTAGTTTCAGATGGTTTCCTTAACTTGCACAAAAATCACAAAGCTTTTACAATTGTTTACAAATGTGTCTAAAAGTTGGCAGTGAATTTATGCATTTGAAATGTTTTGTTGCATACTTTTAGGTACTGGTATAAGTGATTTTAAAGCCATATATATTCATTTTATATGTGTATTTCTTTTTATTTATTATACCCGTTACTCGTAGAGTAAAAGGGTATACTAGATTCGTCGGAAAGTATGTAACAGGCAGAAGGAAGCGTTTCCGACCCCACAAAGTATATATATTCTTGATCAGGATCACTAGCCGAGTCGATCTAGCCATGTCCGTCTGTCCGTCTGTCCGTCTGTCCGTCTGTCCGTCTGTCTGTCCGTCCGGATGAACGCTGAGATCTCGGAAACTATGGGAGCTAGGCTATTGAGATTTGGCGTGCAGATTCCTGAGCTTCTTACGCAGCGCAAGTTTGTTTCGGCACAGTGCCACGCCCACTCTAACGCCCACAAACCGCCCAAAACTGTGGCTCCTACAGTTTTGATGCTAGAATAAAAATTTTAACTGAAATGTATTGTTCTCATCAATACCTATCGATTGACCCAAAAAAAAGTTTGCCACGCCCACTTTAACGCCCACAAACCGCGAAAACCTGTGACGCCCACAATTTTCATGCTAGATAAAAAATTTTAACTAAAATGTATTGGTCTCGTCGATACCTATCGATTGATCCAAAAAAAAATTTGCCACGCCCACTCTAACGCCCATAACGCTTAAATCTGTATACCGCCGGTAGGTGGCGCATTTTAATCTCGCTTTGCTGCTTGCATATCTCCATATAGCTGAGTAACGGGTATCTGATAGTCGAGGTACTCGACTATAGCGTTCTTCCTTGTTTTTAAATTGTAAATTTGTATAGTTTCTATCTATTAGCTAGTTATTAATTTTCTTTTAAGTGCCAGAGTAATAAGAGAACTTCTTTTAATACGCACACATGCCGCATTACCTTCCCCCGTAATTGCCGGACAATCCGGGGATCCATTTCCCCTGGGGCCTCCGTCTCCGTCTCTGGACAGGAGCTGGAGCACTCCGTAGCCACTTGGAAATTCCCAGCAGATAATCCGGCCCACGATGACAAGTGGCTGGGTGCGTGGCCCGGAGTGGAAATGAAACTCATTCGTCATACGCAACGTGGGCCGCCTGGATGAGCCAAATGGGAGTTATACGCGTACGTGGGGCCTCGACTTTGTGCTCCGTACTCCGTGCTCCATACTATCACTCGGTTTTTATTGTTTTTGTTGCTGTTGTTGATGGTGCAGCTATAGCAGCATTTATGATGCTTTGATATATCGAAATGGCAGGAAGCCAAATACAGGCGAACGAGCATGGGACAAGTTTTTTCCTTTGTCGTTGCCATGACAAACATTCGCCGTCAGTTGACAGTCATAAAATCAAATGCACACACACACACACAGCGAAAGGAACTGGGTGTGACAGCTGGTGCCACGCCCACTCGTCCTGCCACTCTATTGCCGCCCCCATCTGGGGCTTATGCAGCTCAAATATTTTTGCAACAATTTCGTTTCGTTTGCTGGGTAAATTTACTTTCAGTTATGCGGCCATTTTCAACAAGAAACTTTTTGATTTTATTTCATTTCGTTTAAACTGTCGCTCCATCCCTGTCCCTCTCTCTATCCCTATCTCTATCTCTATCTCATTTCTATTTACTTGCCATCTCTTTCGCAGATAGATTTCTATTTCAGCAATTTCCTCTTCATTTTTTTCCTCTTTGGAACGGGCCAAAAGCCCGGCTGGCCAGCTTGGAAACTGGCTGACAACCTCTAATTGATTGACGTAGATGTGGCTGTCACTGGAGGCATAATTAAAAGCACATTTATTTCAATTTCCACGCTTAAGTGGTTCGGTTTCGGTCGTTTCCCCACCTTCAGAGCCACTTTATTGGCTGCCACCCTTGATGGGACACAAGAAATTGTCCGGTTGACTTGTGGATGCTAGAGTATCTCAAGCGAAGAGCCAGTGATGGGAAGGATACGCTCTGGGAGGACAGATGATAAATATTATTTTAGAAGGACAAGTAATTTTAAGTGATTATAAATCATAATCATACTCGTAATGTTGTAACTTAGGACTGATAAATTTAATTTTCTAATGATATATCTTTTAAATATTAAACGAAAACCCAATGGGAATAAATCTTTTACCAATTGTTGTTATAATAAATTAAACAAATTTTGTTTATCTTAAACGTTCTCTTTAATACACTTAATTATATATACTTAAGTAGTTTTTATGAAGGACTAGTGATTTTAAGTGATTATAAATCATAAACATGCACGTAATATTGTATCTCAGGACTGATAAATTCAATTTTCTTATAATATATCTCTTAAATATTAGCCAAAACCCAATGGGAACAAATCTTTTACTAATTGTTATTATTATAAACTAAACGAATTAGCGTCTTATTATACGTTATCATTAATACATTTAATAATATATTTATTTAACAAATTAAGCTAAGCATACAATGACTAACTTAATTGCAAAATTACCGAGCACTGGCAGCGGTGGCCTTCGACTAATAATATATTTATTTAAGTAGATTTTATGATTTTTATCTCTTTAATACATTTAATAATATATTTATTTGATTAGCTTTTATGACATATATTTACAGTTTCACTTTATAAATGTAAAGAAATCTTTTAAGAGATTAGAAAATGTATAATATATCATAACCATAATTATTGTATCTCAAGATTGATAATATACAAATACAAGAATAATAATTATGGAAATATATCCTTTAAAATTTAACTGAAACTCAAAGTGAAAAAGTCTTATACCAAATGTTATTATGAATAAATTAAATAAATTCGTTTTTTTTCTTATAGGATGTCTTTAATATATTACAAATAAATTTATTTAAGTACCTTTTATTTTAATACTTTTTTTAAATATATATTTTACATTAAATAAATATTTATACAATATATATATATGTATTTATTTTAAAAAATCCTTAAGGAAATTTATAGAAAGCTTAAAATAATAAACAAAGTATTGTGCTAAGGATCAACCAGCTAAACAGATACCACCACTGCTGTTCGTTTCTCATAGTTACAGGTGGACAAAATAATTCATCCATCATCATCCTACTTAGTTGCGCCCAAAACAGAGGGCTGAAAAGCGTTGCCTACATCTCAGGGCCTCGCCCAAATTTTCAATTACATTCCATCGGCTGACCTCATTCCCCCCTTTTTCCGACACTAATTGTAATTGGAAAATTTATTTTGAGCGTCTGCAAATAATTGCGCATTAATCAATTTCGGGCTGAGACAAAACCAGGCAACTGACAGCCAGCGCTTCGGCTTTGACGTCATAACCAGGCATCATAATTAGCCGCGGAAAACTTCGAGGGAGAAACTGTCTTTAATTAGTTTGATTAAACATCGCAGGGCTTCGAGACTTAAATTGGTGACTTCTTGACCGAGGGGAACAGATTCCGGCATTCAATTGCCGCTGCATCGCCTGGCAGATTATCAAATCAGAATCGCAGGCCATTATGGCAGGACGACAAGGACGAAACCTAATTAGAGCGTTTAAAACGTTAGCTTTATGGCTGCTAAGGTCATAATGAGCCGGAAGTGAGTTCGTGTCCCCATATACCTTACCCATTTTCACAATCTTCTTCCGACTTTTCCCTTTCGGACTGACGGGATCTGTTCTGCGCGAAGGGTTTGTCGCTTGTTCCTATGATTAAAAATTAGTGCACTCAAAAAAATAAATGCATAATTAATTTAAAAAATAGCTAAAGGGGAAAATCTATTTTTTAATGACGTTTAAAAAGAATTAAAGGCTTGAATATGTGCTACATATTGCATAAGTCACTGGAGATAGTATTATATTAATTAAATTATATAAAATGTACAAAAAAAATTGGTTTAGGATTCAAACCTACAATTTTATTTACAAATATTATATTATACAACCAACAGTATATTATAATAAATTTTTAATTATTTATATTTGAACAAAAATGTTTAGATAATTTGTAATTGAGTTAATAAAGTTGCAGAGTTGCAATTTAAATTCGAAAGTTTGATGAGTTCATTCCACATGTTGGTGTTTTTTTTACTGCATACTTTTAGACACCGTTGTGGGTGATTTTGAAACACCAGTGAAATCCTTACTTAATTTTTTCACTTCAAGCTACCCCGGAATTTTTCGCAGTGCAGCCTTGTGTGTCGCCAAGGCAACTGGAGCAGGAAAAGCGGAAAAGCGGAAGAGTAACTCCAACCAGCGACTGAAATTTCTTTTCTTTGCTCTCTATTCTCTTCTCGTCGCTGCCTTTTCTTTTGGAAATTTCCTTTATTATTGTATTAGTTGCCTGCTGTTGTTGTTGGCATTGTTGTTTGTGTTGCTGCAGTGCCAGTTAATAGAAAAATCTGCAGCCCGGCAAAGACTTTCAAAGTTTTCCCAGGCCCCCTCGCTGGGCCCTTGCA
Source organism: Drosophila suzukii (assembly GCF_043229965.1). Classification (NCBI taxonomy): domain Eukaryota; kingdom Metazoa; phylum Arthropoda; class Insecta; order Diptera; family Drosophilidae; genus Drosophila; species Drosophila suzukii. The sequence continues at coordinate 19,403,568 of NC_092084.1, forward strand.
GTTGCGCTTTTCTTTGCCAGCGAGTGTATTTCATAATTTAGACCAGCTTGTCGCTGCCGCTTTTCCCTGTTTTCCCTGTTTTCCCCCGTTTCTTCTTCGGCAATTTTGATTGTACAAGGCCCACCCTTTCTTTTCCCCCACCACCACCTCCACCCATAATATTTGAGTTGAGTTAAGTTGATTTTCCTTTTCTTCTCGCCAGCTTTTCTTTTCTTCTCGCACCCATTATTTTCCTCTGTTTTCCATCCCCCTGATCTCTGTGTTTTGTGTGTGGCGCAGCGTGAAATTGAATTAGGTCAATGCGTCAGGCAAAAGTGCCAAAATATATAAATTGGGAAACTACAAAGTGCAGAACGGGGAAATACCAGGGGGAAATTCCGGAATAGTCGTACCAGCGAGCAGTAAATGAAATATGTTTTGGTCCCGCCCCTCGAAATAATAAAAGTATGCAATAAGAAAGTTTCAAGTGAAAGTGAAACGGGCACAACGGGAAACCCGATGAAAAGCGCAACAAAGTGCAGTCGAAAAACTTCCTTGCCCGATTCCTGGGATCGGGAAACTTTGTTATCGGGTTGGGGGAAAAGGGAAATCCCTTAGAGATTCTTATTGGTAATCGTGGGGGAATTCAAGCGAGCTATTCTTAGACGGTTCGGTAACTACTTTGTTTTGTTTAAGCCACTGATCTGGATATTTTAAATATTGTATACAAAATAAGCATATTACCTCTAAATATTTTAAACAGCTCACCTTTGTAATGTAACAACGTTGTTCTGACTTACAATATTTCCGCAAATAAATTATAGTAATAAAGGTTATTTTTATTCAGATCTAAAATTATATTATATCCACAAATCAGCCATAGTTCATCTGGCACCCAAAGCAGCTTTTGAAGACCTTTTCAATTATCGTTCATGATTGATTTTCCCAGCATATTCATGCGATCGGCGCCACTGGGACTCGTCTATTTTTTGCGGATAATTAACTTTTCGCTGAAATCCCGAAAACAAATTGAATTTCGAGACAATTCCCTGGCTGGGCAGGGAAACGCATTAGGCGATCCGATGAGCAACTATATGGAGGTGAGGTTTTACTAGTAGCCGGGTGGCTAAATGGTAAATGAGGCAACTAAATCATATTTGTGACAGCCACTGCTACGCACTGGGATGCTCAGTTCAGCTCGGCTCGTTTCAGTTCGCTTCAGAGCAGCGACAACGACAACGCAGCCCATTAACAACTTCAAATAATTTCGCATAATTTATTGGCCGACATGCCGGGCCACTGAGCCCGAAAGTATGCCACGCAGGCAGCGTAACGAGAACCAGAACATAACAGAAAAACTCCAACAAAACATCAATTACACAGAGAAAAATTGGTTATTTTGTATAATTTATAGGTTGTATACAAAACTATAAGTCACTGGAATTTCACAATCACTCTCAAAGGTATCTAAAAGTAGGCAAAACTATATTTGAAAGTATGATAGATTTTACTGCATACTTTTAGACACTTTTATGTTACTTTAAAAATCTAGTGATATCAGAATAAAAACCTTTTGTCTGAGGATCTTTTTATTATTATTTTTAAAAATTTGAGAAGATCCAATATTAAATTTTAAATTATTACTCCATCGATCGTTAGGAACTGTAATATTTTTAAAAATATTTAAATCACCTAGAACTAGCCATAAAATAAAATATCAAAATGATTTCCCTGTGCATCGACAACATTGTTCGTAATTCAATACAAAAAGCGCGAATCGGGTGCTGTGCTCATTAATTGAATTTGCGCCCTAATAAGTACGTTGGGAAAACCGGTTGCCAACTGGGCGTGGCATGCATAAAATGTGCATAATTAACACGGCAAGTGGATTTTATCGGCATACATCCATAACCGTAACCATGGTCATATCTGTTAAACGGAATGCATAAAGGCTGGCAATATACCAAATCCAATCTGTTTCGTTCTTTGGCCCCTCTTTGAAAAGATAAAACCCATATGCAATTTTTTTCACTTATTCAATTTGGCGATACTTTTCCAACTGTTTGAATTAAATTTGAGCCAATATTTTGATTACAGAAATGGATTTCAGACGCTACTGCGGTTTATACATTTTCATACACCATCAATATCTGGTATCTGGGGTTGGGAGTTCTTTTATATTGATTGCACCTGGCCACCTAGCAACATGCCGTCAGTTGCACTTTAATTACCATTAACCCTTCGGAGAGCATCATCACGTAGTCAAAGCTGAAAATGGTTTTCCCTGCTTGAAAGGAGCATCCGCATCCGCATCCGCATCCGCATTCGTATCATCGACATCGTTGCCACACCCATTCGCATCGTCATCGTCGAGTGACTTCGAAGAGAGGTCTCCAGGTGGTTGGATTTAATTTTCTGTAATTTTTACCTTATACGTGGGAGGAAAATACATTTTAAATAGGCCACCTTCCGTATTATTGATCCAATCAACTTATAAAAACAGGCTTTTTCTTGTTTAAATTTTTTTTTATTATTTTAATATGCATATGGAAGGGTTGTGGGCCTAGGGCCATTTAAAAAACTTACAAAATCTAATTCTTAATAATAAAATATTTGTTTAGCATATTTTTGTCAATATTTATTGATATGATTTATTTAAAAATAATATTTTTAGCGAGATATTTTGAGTAACCCATTTTACCTATAGGTATAAGGGTATACATAGCTATATTTATTAGTTCTAAACTATATTTGGTATATGTAAATTTCAGATTTAAAAAAAATTTGGTAATATTATTTTAAGTTACTTGTATAGCTTATTAATTTTAAGGATTTTTTTAGGAACTGCTATAGGCATAAAAGCCAAATTTTATTATTAAGTTTTTGCTTATGGTCATATGACATTGATTTAGATTTTAAAAATGGCAGACTTCACTTGAATAAGCCATCCAAAATTTCTAAAAAAGTATAGGCCGATTTCCTTATCTTTTTTTATGTACATACATGTTGTAGCTAACTTCAAAATAGAATTTTAAGCCTGTGTCATATGGCCATAACTAGCGATGGCTAGTCAGTTAATCTACAGATACAAGCAGAGCTTGGTGAAAAAAAGGTAGTTGTAACTTTTCCCATCACTGCCGACGAGCCACGCCCACTGTTCAGCCGCTCAGGCCTCGGCAAATTTGCATTAACCCCGGCAAGTGAGTTGAGTGAATGAGTTGGGCTGCGGGAAGCGCGGATGTGGGTGCGGATGTGGATGCGGATGTGGATGCGGATGCCATCAGTTTTCCAGAGATCGGGGCAGAAGGTGGATTGGAATAAAGGTGAGGCTGTGTACCCGCGCCATAAACAAAAACTCATTAACCCAATTTCAATATTAACGCAATGAAAGTGCAACGATGCCAGAGGCAAACAGCGCGGAGCAGAGCTCTCGTAAAGGGAGTTGGATCTGGAGAGGACTCTACACACACGTGTTACGTATGGGTGGGGTAGTGGTGGACCCCGTTGACAGGGCAACGGTCCGACGGTACCCACCATAAAGCCCCCGCAATAATCGCTCAAAGTGCAAGTCATTAATTTTCATTAACTTTCGTGAGGATTATTTGTCAGCAAAGCATTTACGCCATGCATAAAATGAATAGCAAGTGACTGATAACAAAAAAAATAAAAAGGGGGTAGGGGGGTCTTTAAATAAACCAAATGATTTTCGTTCAAGGGCCTAAATAAAAAATCGGGGAACTGTGAAAAGGTACATCAAGCCAAAAAAGCGTAAGTTTTTTAGGGCTTTTGCGAACACAAACAGCTGTGAAAATATAATAGAGGCAATTGAACTGTACTGAAAAAACAGTAAAATGGGTTTTATACAAGCTTATACAATTTTTTAAGTGCCAATTGATCCTTTAGAACTGTCTAGATAAAATAAATTCATGTATAAACTGTGCATATAGTAGTATATCATACAAAAATTTAATTTTTTTAAACCATCCAAAAAAAAAGTAAAGTGACAATAAATTTTTTAAGTATATCAGTAACCATATCTACTTTTCTGGTTTTAATTTCAATGGCATGTCAATTCTTAAAAACAGGCATATAGAAATGGCCACAAGGGAAAAAACGCAAAAACGCAAATGAGTTGGCCAACATTATGTCAGCCAACATTTTAAACGGCTCATTAGCAATCAAAATTTGGGTCAAATGTTTTCCGAATGGCAAATGGATAGGTCCATAAATACATACATAAATCAAATGTCCAGAGAGAATTTTTCGTATAGCGACTATTCAGCGATGCCGTTTCCCCGCCGACGGGGATGCTCCATAATTAATCTGCCGCAAGGCCAGTGTGCCAATCAAGTGTGACCCAAAAAGAGAGGATGAAAATGCCCCCGACGCTCCCGATTTACCAGACTTACCAGATTCCCCAGATCCCGGACAGCCAGATCCATCTGGCCATCGTCTATATATCCACCTGACCACAGCAAACTTTGCCAATAACTGCAAATGCATTGCATTAAGCCCGGGCCCGCAGAGGAAAAACCGGGTGGGTGTGTGGGTGGTGGTGGAAAAGCGGTGGCGGTCCGGTCTGAAAGCTTTTCACAATCCAATCCCCCCCCTCCCCCCCAACTGCACTTCCTACCCCGCACTTTCCTGCCACTCAACGCACCTGTCGCAAAACTGACATTAAATTCACATTACAAAATTGGTTGCCTGCATTCGGCGTATCAGTTTTTGGTTACCTTGTTGCAGTCAACTTGCTCGTTATTTTCCGGAGTGGGTTTTTGGGGAGCCCATTTTAAAGGCTGGTTGAGGGGGAAGCCATCGATGCGCTCCACCTGCCCGAAAAAGTTTGTTTTAATGGACAAAGTTGGCTGTTGAACGCCGAACGCTGGCCGGGATTGCTTGCAACGGCAACTCGACTCGCAGCCCAAAAACCCGGGGCCTGGAGAACTGGAGAACTGGGAGCTTTCGCCTTGCTCTATTTGAGTTTCAAGTTGTGAGCCGCAGAGCCGAGAGGGTTTCGCCAACTTTTTCCGCCAACACACAAATTAAATTATAAATCAGTGGGCGGCGGCGGCAAAGGCGGTGGAGGATATGGGGCGTGGCCAGCCCATCTCCATTTCCATCTCCATCACCTGGGCTCAAGTTCGGTTCGGTTTGGCTTAAGCCTCAGTTTACTGATCCTCTCGCTTTGAGTGATTTTCTTGCTCGTTAAATTTTGCCAGGCAGCGACAACGCTGCGTATGCGTAATCTATCAGATTGAGCCACAAAGAAATGTTTGCTCCATCAACCCCCCACCCCCAAAAAAGCCGAACTTGTACTCGACATTTGATGCCATTTAATTTGAGAGCTCCAACTTCTGCCGGCAGCAAATAAATGTTTGGTGGTCCACACATCGGAACAATAAATTGTGCGGTTGGGAGATTGTTCTTGGGCATATACACACACATTAGCCTCGAATTATGGCCAAAATGCAGATTGTTCGAGACATTATTCGGAGCAATTATCAAATAATGATAGAGCATATTTAATGAGTCTCTAATTAGTGGCTAAAAGTGATAGTTAATGTTAATTACTATGTAGTATCTTAGAGGAAATTAAAAAAAAATTGTATGCATTTTACTACTCAATTGTATTTGCTTAACAAAAAATATTTGTTTGGTACACATACCCACATTTTATTAGGTACATCATTTCATTAAAATGTGAATTAGTAAAATATCTGTGAACTGTTAACCATTTCCTCGCAGGAAAACAATTTTAAATGGTGAAATTTTATCAGGAAAACCTATTGGTAAAATCAAAAGTCGTTTTAAAAGATTTATTTTTATTTTCAAAAATTTAATTATTAGGAAAAAAAAATGGTAAACAAAAATGGAAATCAATTGGAGAATATAATCTTACCTTCGCTTTTTGTAACCGAGACATTTTCTCTATTTTCAATTGTGCTCTATTTATTTACAAATCTGCCGCATTTAAGCTGGTTTATTTGCGGTTAATACGATTTTAATTGCATGACTAATTTCCAGGTCAAGTTTTGTGTAAATGTCAATTAGTTTGTAATTTATTGACAGACTAAATTTATAATTATATCGGTTACTTGTAAGGTAAAAAGTATTTTGAATTTGTTGAAAACTAAAATTTATTTAAAAGGCAATAGCAAATTACCTATAACCTAAGAAAATTAAAATTATGTACAAAGTTAAATAAAGTAAATGCAGGTGGCGCTTGAGTCAAATAAAAATGGCACCTGGCGCCATCTGTAGGCATTTTTATTAGGCTATGTTTATTGAGTAAAAGGTATCGCATAGTCCAGACACTCGGTTATCGCATTCCATCTAGTTATCAATGCTGTTTTTATTGTCAATCAATTAATGCTTAATTTTACAAATGGCAAACATGAGTGCAGATTTTCGTCGGCGATAAAGTCTCGAGTATCACTCAATTATTTCGGCAATCAATCAAACGAAGTCAGGCTGCACCTGCAAATCCCAGGGTTCGATTATATCCACTTGTGAATACATCGCGCTTCTCTGGCTCTTTGGGTCCTTTGGTACTTTGGTCCTTTAGACCAGCATACCAGCCATTGTCCTCTATTGTTGTTATTTAGCAAGAGCCGTTGTCGTTGTTATTGCTTGTCGCTGTTGCCATGTTACCTCGGGCAACAATTTAGTCTTCTGTTGCCATTAAATGCTTGAGCTGCTTAATGAAGGAAATTAGCAAGCCAGCAGGAAGAGAGGCGATGAAAATGGCGACGACGACGGTGGGCGACGGGGGGAGCTGCGCAGGAAACGGAAGTTGCAAGGAGCAACATTTCTAAGCCGGGCACAGTGTGTTGCATTGTATGAGCAAAAAGTTGCAAGGTCTTTCCACGACCACCACCCAGCTGAAAACCACCCATCGCACCACCCATCGCACCACCCATCGCACCACCCACTGCAATTCACCGCCGCACCGCCTGCAACTCCGCCGACCGAAAACATCCATCTGGCAAGCCAGTGGAGCGTGCAAGTTATGTTTTCTTTGAAGTTCATGAAGCAAAATGTCTTAATTACTGAAATGAGATGACGACGAGACAGAGGAAAATAAAAAGAAGGCGCCAAAGAAGGAGAACTACACTCAGAAGAAAAGGGCCTTAGTCATAGTAACCAAATATCATCAAAAAATATAAGTAAACATAATATTAACACTAAAGTTTAATCTTGAAATAGTAAACTGTTTTTATTTATAGTATTATAAATTTGATTTACAAAATTAGTAGCAGTGCAATTAAAAATTTAGAAATTCTTTTTATTTTAGTTTTTTTATTTATATGTTTTTTATTTATAATATTATTAATTTAATTTATTCCCTTACAAAATTAGTAGTAGTGCAATTAAAAATTTAGAAATTCTTTTTATTTTAGAATAAGAAAAATTTTCAAATTTTATCTAGTAGATGTAATATATTCCCCATTTAAGTACACATCAAAGTCGAATTTTGTAGTTTTATGGCCACTTATTTTTTTTTTTTTTTTTAGATTTTATTATGAACAGAAACTCAGATATTGTTACTGGGATTTTATTTTAAGACCTACATATCTTAAAGAACGATCTATAAAATTCATTCCTTCTTTTTACTACTTCCTACTTCCTTTGTATTTTCAAGAGCTCATTTAAATAGTTTAAAATAAAGTTTTTTATTTACAATAAGATTGTATTCTGCAGTCTCCAACTATGTGATTTTCTAGAATCTATAAGTAATACTTTTAAATTGATAATATAGTAAATATTTCGAGACCATTATGGGAAACATTTTAAATAACCGTTCTCCTTATAAAAAAATTTGAAGAATATTCTTCAAAGACCTTAAAAGTCATAATGTTACGGTCCTTGAAAAGTATTACTTAAATATTTATTCACAAAAATTGGAACCTATTTTTTCCGTGTAGTAGAAGGACCGACCAAGGCGGCCACCACGAAGACTCTCCTCGTTCTAATTAATTTGTTGTGGGCTGACGTTGGAAAACCGAAAAAAAGCGGCTGTGCCAGAAAATGGCTGCAACAGGGCGGAACGAAGTGAAGGGGGGGTGTGAGGGGCAGCATATATCCTGGGTGTCCTGGTGCACATCCTGCGGCAATAACTCACGACCACTTTATGCGCTTAAGTGATTTCTAATGCAAACCAATTTCCGAAATCAGGCACAAGCACTTGAAGCCAAGGACAAAAGCGAAGGGCCAGCCACCCAGCTCCGCCCATTGAAACGTTATCCCTAGAAGGAAAATCTGAAGTCAGAAGGGATATTTCGTTGATGTTGCAAACAGATGGGGAACAGAAAGAAAGACAGAGCAGTGCAGAGGCTGAAGCGCTTGCCAAGGGACGCGGCCTCCACTTTCGTCTATCAGGCAAATGACAGTCGCGTCCTGCCTCATCCTTGTCCTCCCATCCACCAACCACCCATCTCCCCCTCCTGTTTGTGTTTCCGGTGTTCTGTAGCCAGACGATGTTTGTCTTCGACTTGGTCCTGGCTTAATATCACATGCAGAACCTACAACTCTGCACATGAAACGAGGGGCCAATCCAAAAGCTGGCAGCAAAAAATTCCGGCTCAAAAACCGTCGGATGGGGGGGTGGTTTAGTAACTGGAAATATGGCCCAGGGAGCGGGTTGTGTGGGGGGGAGGGGGTGTCTAAGACAGTCAGCGGGAAAACGACAGCAGCAGCAGGCAGCGGCGGAAAATCATAAAGGAAAATATTGAATTTACTGCAAAAAATGCAAATTTCTCCTTTGAGGCAAGTCAGAAATCTTCACTGACTTTCAGAAATGCTGGGTAGCAAAAGGTATATTGGGTTTGTAGCTAACAGCATAGGTACAAAAAATACAAATTTTATGTAATTAAATTGGATGAAAAGTACTTTAATTTAGTTTTATTGTAAAAGTTTATGTTTGGTTAATATTTTTTTTAGATAAAAAGGCCAACTCTCCTATTTATTGTTATTTAAAATGAAATATTTTTGGTAAACTAACTGGCAAAAATAATTTTAGATACTATGGACTGTTCATATTGATTATTGGTTTTAAGCTAGTAATTTGTAAGTAAATATTTTTGACGGTTTTAATAATTTAAGAATATTATTTTAGTTTTGAATTTTGATTTTTTTTAGGATGATATTTTTATATATGATGCCTTTTTTTTATTAATCAACTATTTAAAACAATTATTTGGTATTTTCAATGTGGTAAATTTCTTTAATGAATAAACTATTTCAAGTATTTTATGTTTAAGTAACAACTACATTTAATATAAGTCACTTTTTCAATGGTATGATTTCCCTTTCCTATAAAGTTATATTGAAAACTAAATTTTTTCGGGACTTAAATCATAAAATAAATTTATTGTAATAAATTCAACTGCTTAAAGTGGTATTTTTGGCTCATTAAGAGTAGTAAATTGCTCGCATTAATAAACTACTTAAGGTAAAGTATTTTATGTTGGTCACTTGGGTGGATGAGTAATATTTTTTAGTTCTTAAATTTATGCTGGATACATTTTTAAGATTTACAGGGTATGTTTTCTGTGAAACAGCCAATACCATTGGCCGAAGTCCTGCTGTCAGTTTACGCTCCTTCCGGTCCATCGTCTTGGCTGCCTAGACCAGGACACCAGTGGTCAGGACTACTACTACCCAACCCCCATCCCCCGCCCCCTTTGAGCCCTCTGCCGATCCCAGCACACTTGTGTGTAATATTGCCACAATTTGCTGGCCAGTTCCAGGGCCCCAGGCAATAAGCCAAAAACCAGCGGCCATCATAACCCGTGTGGATATGACTCCTCGTCCTGCCGCAAACATTACGCGCCCACCTCGCCGCTGTAATCAAACACAAGGACACAAGGATGCGAGGGTGGATGGAAAAGAACAAAATGTTTATGAGGGAATACCGCGAGCAATAAAATTTAATATGAGCAAATGATACGGGAATCGGGAGTCGGGATGGGTGGCACTAAAAGGGCGGACTGTGTAATAACCACAAATAAAAGCGGCTGGCTGAGGCAATGACAATAAAGAATGAAGAGGAAAATCAAAGTTATGCAATGGCCCCCCGCAGGATGTCGGCAAATGTGTGTGTGTGTATGTGCTCCTTTGTGAGCTATAAAATTAACAATTCAATGAAGTGAATTCGAAATGGCAAATCGAAAAGCGTAGATATCGCAAGCTAAAAAGGCAGCTGGCCTTGGACCTAGAAGGGCTCAAAGAAGAAGCCAGCCACCCAACCAAAAAAGTACGAAAATGTATACGAACTCGCATAGTCATAAAAAAAATTGCGTATACGCTTAGGAGTACGCTGCCAGACGCACAATAAAAATTAAAATAAAATAAGAAAATAGGAGCCCACAAAAAGTTGCCCAAGCAGCTGTAACAATTACGATTGTGCCAGTTACTTGGCTGGTTTTAATTTTTGATCGCTCCCAGGAAAAGAATAAACTTTTCTCTGTTTTTATGTGCAGGAGACTATTGTTTGGCAGCCCACCTTGCAAACAGAATAATAATTTTGCTGGCTTATTTTTAAAAGCCCTTATATAAAACTTCATCAAAAATAAAGCAAGTCATTAAAAAAAATTCCTTTCTGTACGAAATATTTATGCAGAAATGCATTACATTCCTCTTAAATTCACAAAAATGTATTTGTTTATTATCCGTAAAACCCAGCATGGCATTGCAGGCAACTTTATGAAAAGAACATCAGCATTTTCTGATTGAAAAAAAAAAAGTATGGAAAAAATACCAGGCAACTTTATGAAAAGAACATCGCCAATTTCTGTCAAAACAAAAATGTTGAAAAAAATGCAAACAGAAGCCGAATTTTTTGATTCCAAACTCGGAAAAAACCTGTTAATTAAAACTAAGTGCTCTGTGAATATCTCTATCTGTACATATGTGGAAAAATGAAATAGAAAACAAGTTTTTACCCTTTTTTTTTGCTTTATCTAGGAAATTGCTTTCTTCAAAATGGCTTCTAAATTCAACAAAACTCAACAATCAAATAAAACAGAAGTGAAAAAGAGAATAATTTCTATTCCTACAGTGAGTTTGTAAGATGAAAGTGTGGTTTTCTAAAAGGAGGTGAAAGTTAACTAACTAAATTTTTTCTATAAAATGTATGAAAAATGGTATATATTATTATATAAATGATGAGATCGATTTCAGTTTAGACTTTCCTTGAACACAAAACAAGTATCGCATAAATTACGCGCAAATTGCGCAGTGTTGTGGCTTCGTTTTGAATTAAGAACGGAATGCATTCGAAGTGCCTAAATAATTGTTATGTTATGTGTTGATTTTAGTTGCTGATTTTGCTGCTGATTTTGTTGTTCGACAGCTGCCTAATGAAATCAATAGAAAGGCAGCGGCGTCTTTTGTTTGCCAGCCGTTCGCTAAAATGTTTGCACTTGGCTTAAACGCAAAATTTGCTGATATTTGGCTAACGGGCGAAAGGATGCCCGAGAATGCTGAGTGCAGCGATGCGTTGTCAATGGCAGCATCTGCGGTTTTCCAGGGGCGGCGGCGGGTTTTCCAAAGGGGGAGGGGGTGCATTGTGAATTGTTCATATTTTGATTAATTTCTCTGTGTACTGCGACTCCTTGCGGTGGCTGCTGTTTTGTTGTTGCTGTTTGTCAAGCGGAGTAATTGCAAAATCCAGTGCTTATGTGTGTGCTGCAATTATGCGCACGCACACACTGCCAAGCAGCCGCACACACACACACACACACACTCGCAAACTTAAGCACACATGCAAACTGCAGTTAAGCAAATAATACGCTAAAAGCATAAACTAAATGAATTAAACGACACAACCGACACGGAAAGGAGCTTACAGGCCCTGCATTATATATGTATAACCATACACAGATCAAAAAAATATTAAGATTAATTGTTTTAATTTTACAGGATTAGTAGATAGATTTAACAGACATCGTTACACATCGTGTTAACTATTAATTAGAACTATTATTTTTAAGTGGTATTTGCCCATGAGCTTCTTTACAGCAACAAAAGGCTTAAATATGCTTTATAGCCTTTAAAGTTGAGATCCCTCTAACACTATATCATTTCATCATTTTCATTTTTTTCATTAAGTGTATATAATGGGTTAAGAGCAAGCCCCTAAAAAGATTAAATAAAAAAAACCCCCCCAAAATGTGCATTTATGTAAACAATAAAATAATGTTAAATTAATAGTGAAAAATGCAAATATTGTTCTTTCTCTCTCTCTCTCTTTTTGGAAATACTCTTAAATCAAAAATTAGAGAGCAAAGAGCAAAATCCTAGATGGCGTCTTACAAACCTTAAAAAGATTATATAAAAAATATCCCCTCCCCCAATGTTATTTAATGTTAAATTGATAGTACAATTTGCAAATGTCGTTCTTTCTCTCTCTCTCTCAATTTGAGAATACTTTTAAATCGAAAAAGAGAGGACAAAGAGCAAAATGCAAGATGGCGTCTCAATTATTTCTGCGTTATAGCGAGACAGACAATAAAATAATGTTAAATTGATAGTGAAAATTGCAAATATAGTTCTTCCTCTCTCTCTCTTTTTGGATATACTCCCAAATTGAAAAACTGAGAGCAAAGAGCAAAATGCAAGATGGGGTCTCAATTATTTCTGAGTTAGAGTGAGGCAGACAGAGCTCGAAATATCAATATCAAATTGATACGTACAACTATCTTTCCTTATCACTTATTTTTATCGGTGTACGTATGGACGATAGCCACCCACCCCATTTCGCTGGAACTTTCTATAAAATATGAGATAATAAAAAGTGAATTATGTTCCCGCACAGCCGCTGAAACCAGCGGAAACGGAAGAAAGGGGGGGGGGGGGGGGGGGGGGAGGTGGAACATGAATCTCACAGATGAGGGACAACAAATAAATGGGAGCACAAACATAAAGCAATAACAGCATCAACAGGAGCCCAGCAGCAGAGGCGGCAGCAACAAGAGTTAATTGCAATTGTTTGTTCGCCAGTTAGTTTTTTATTTGCACTTTAATTATGAGAAATAGTAGTAGACCATAGCGCAGAGCACAGCAGCAGAAACTAATTTTCATAAGTACACAACTTTGTGCAAAACGGGGGCCAAAGTGAGGAGGAGCAGACACATGACTTATGACAAAACACAAAACTTGATGGCCAAGACTACCAAGACTACGCCACTACCAAGAACCAAGAACCAAGAACCAAGAACCACTGGCCACTCCGGAGACACAATGGAGCCCACAGGAAACAAAATGAAATGGATGCAATAAAACGGAGCACTCCCGACCAGCGCAAATAAGCAAACAAATAAAGTTATAAATAATAATACCAGAAAATTATGATGGAAGCTGGACGCCCAAGTGAAAAGCCCCGCAACTATGGCAGCCCCCTGGAAATCTTACATAATTTTTCAAAACAAATTCTCATTCTTAGTCACAGCAAGTGCAGTGGGGACTTGACACGAATAAATAAAGGCCATTACAAAGAAACCGGATGTTATTGTGTTATTTATTCATTGACTCGAAATAACAATGAAATTCGTTGTTTTATATTAATACACTTTAACCTTTTTAAATTTACAGAAAAACTAAAGTTAAATAAAAAAAAATATTATAATATAATTAGTGTAGGGTGAATAACAGATATAATATGTTTAAAACATTTATATATGTTCGTTTTATATATTTGTTAAAGTGTCTCCAGGAAATACAAATATAATAATTATTGTGGACTTAAAAATAAATGTAGAAATTAAAATAAATAAAATCCTTAAAAATTACATATGAACACTCCCCAATAAATTCACCATTTTATAATCATCCAATAATTTTTAAAAAAATATTTAATAAAAGATGTATTTATATTGTTATCTGAAGGCTTATACTTATAAAAGTATAAATTACAAAGTCATAAAATAACCATTTACTTATAAAATGATTACGCAACTTAACAAAATAATTCAAATTTGCAACGAAACTATCCTTTAAATTCAATATCGTATACAAAACTACTATAAATTTTTCCAATAAAATGTAGGCTAATACATTTTTAGTCATCAAAGCAATCCTGGACAATAGCTTCACAGGTTGGCATCGCTTGTCACTCAGTTCACTCCGAGTCTCGTTCGCCTGGAGAGCTCCAACTTGTATACCTTTTTATCATATTTATATCGAAAATGACTTCGTTCTACGGCTACCGTTGCCCCTACGAGGATGGGATGGATCTATCGTGCGTGAGTTTGAACTATGGTCGCAGGATCGTAAGGATGGACAGGCACGCCCTGCTGATGAATGCCCTCAAGAAGATGCCGCCAAAGCCGCAGAAAACGGCTCGTTTGTTTCAGCCCAAGCTGGAGAAGGACAAGGACAATGAGACTATTTTTATATTTGCAGCCCAAAAGGATAGGGTAAAGGATATCCGGGTGGCAGCTACGTTGGTCAAAGGACCGGAATCTGGATACGGACGCAATCATCGTGGTGCTCGGATCTTTGATCGCCATTCCGGTTCAAATCGCACTGGTGTCAAGGCGGTGGACAAACGCAATGGGGCCGGGGCCCACAACTGGGGATCGCCGGAGCAGGAGATCCAGATGTACCAGAAGGACGATTCTCGCAGGAACAAGCAATCACAGGATGTGCCCATCCAATCGAAGGCGGCTGCAGAATATTGTTCCTCGAAGGACTCGCCGGTGCAATTCACACTGGACGAGTGGCGTGCCATGCAGGCCCTAAAGAAGAAATTACTTCAGAAGAATCAGGAGAAGGCTTCCAAGGATGATGAAGCTGGGTCGGGAGAATCAGGAGGTTCAGGAAGCTCTGGAGGATCCGGAGATGAAGCCGCAGGACGCTGCTCTGGTCGCCAATCGCGTCTAGTCGACATCAAGTTCTATTTCAGTTCCAAGCCAGGACCCATTTTGAGGATCAGCGACTACCCAAAGTCCTGCCCAAAGGTCGACGATAAGGGGCAGTTCCCCAAACTTTCTTAAATCAACATTTTCAAGTTGCCCTTTTCTACTGCGATTCAAGTAAATTTTGGTATTTCGCTTTATATTCATGTTACTTACATCAATGTGATTCGGTATTATGTTAAAAATGCGAGGGATTTGAGGCAAAAAGAAAACCTTTTGGGATCTTCAAAATTTTAATAAAATTGCCATAGATCAAAGCCAATATAACTGTTTTTTGAAAATTTAAGGGATTAAATAAATTCTAATAAATAACTTACCATAGGAAGAGCCTGTGATATAATATATTATATATATCAAAAATCGTGTTTTTTCAATATTAGCTAACCTACTATTTTGCTTTTATAATACATAATAATACAAGTGAAAATAAAAGAACTTGTAAAATTACAAAAACTATCTATCTTTAAGTAGTCCTTTGAAGGTTCTTTTATAGGTTATCCCAGGCATGATATTTGATTTAAATTGAGTAGGTCTTCGCCATTGGAATTGCCTTTTTTATTTTTGTAGCTTCGAAACTCTGGGGAAAACCTTAAATTCGCTTTAAGGTTGTCCGCACTGCTTCGAATGGAATTTTCCGACGTCACCGCAAAGTTTTCAGTTTTCCATGTTGTGTTTCCGCTTGTTTCCCTCCTAGTTTCAGCTTTTTGCGTTTTCTCCACCATGTTACATTAAATTGAACAAATTCTAGCGAAACAAAAACAAAAGCACCAACTGAGGACTATAAGAAACTGTAGAGCTCGAGTGCAAAAAAAGAAAGGAGAAATAAAAAAAAAAGTCTGCAAACTTTTTGCGCGGCCTATTCTCTGTCCCCCTTTCTCCTACTCAAGGCCTCCCACTCGCACTAATTACAGCACACGTTAGTTGTCAAGCGCGGGAAAGGGACAACGATAGTGAGCAATAAAAAGAGAGGGACGAACTCTCTGCGGAACTGCAAATTAAATGAAATTCTAGCAAGTTTTTTAGTTACCAACCATTTTTTCACGCCGCTGATATTAATGAAAATCAGTGCTGGTACTCTTTTTTTTTTTTTTTTGATTTTCCCCGAGTGGGTAGGACTGGAATTGAACTTGATTTGCCCGCACAACCTACGTTTCCATAACTGGCAACCAATTAGGAAGATGCCTAGTCGAAGTAAGCCAAGCAGATGTGAAGTTTTTGTTAACATGATGAATACATTTCGGCCTCGACGACTGGAACTGGATGCTTGTTAAAATTGATTGCCGGCAAAAACAAGGCAAAAGCAACAACTGCTTAGGCCAGTTACCTTTTTGCCGGCTTTTCGATCCGGGGACCGAGGAACATTGATTTATATTTGTATTGACACTTCGACCCCCCTTCGGCAAAAACCCCGTGCCAACACTGCCTGCGATGCTGTTTGCCCATCGCACGAATTTGTCCTTGTCATTGTTTTACAAGCCGCCCGCATCACCGCCCACTTTTCCGCCCGAAAAATCGGAGACAAAAGCGGAGGAAAATCGGACAAAAGCAGGAGGAAAATCGATTAAACAGCAAGAAGATACGTTTGGGGTAGGCTCTACAAGTACCGTTGAATATTTAGGTAGTAATGGGTTTTTAAAGTGAATATGTTCTATAATAATAGATTACAAATTTAACGCAGAAACCCTATAATATTTTTACTGGGTGCATATTAAAATATTTTTATTTGCTAAATTACGTCCACAATGGCATAATTATATATAAATTTTAATAAAGGGGTATATAAGAATTAAAAAAAAATCTATAAGTGTTACTATATCAATGAACTACCGTTTACTAACTCTCAAAATTTTTGAAAACCATTGTATTTATATGATAACTTGTGATTTTCTGCAACAGTCGAATAAACATTTAGAGTTAGTCACTTTGAATTTTGTGGCAAAAACACGTTCAAAAGGTTTATTAAGTCGTGTTAGCAAAATAAAAAGAATTTATGATGATATTGCGTAAAATGTGTGCAATCTAGAACCACAAACTATCCAGCAGAGTCGAAACCTCTGATTAAAGTTCAATAGGAAAAACGAACACAATAGCCTGCATATACATACTCGTAGAACGAAATGATAATGATTGCATAATTTTTGTGGGCACTGGGTCACACTTGAATAGTCTCGTTTCCGTCATCTGAAATTATTTCAAAGCTGACACGAGAAATTACCATTGATAAATGCCGGAAATGTGCTTCCCCTCTCCCACTGGCCCACTTTTGACCCACTTTCGACCCATTTTCGACCCACTCCTGTTCAGTTGCGGTGTGGTCGGAGGGCATGGCCGGCGATTCCGGGGATTCCGGAGGATCCTCCGCCATCGAGCCAGCTCACAATGGCCATGCAAATTGGACACGGCTGCAGTAGACCCCACTCCCACTCCCACTGCCACCCCCAATCTGGATCCCATGCCCAATCCTTGTCCGAATCCCATTCCGATTGCCGGACCCGGGTCATGTTTGTGTGGCGTGTGTTTGTTTAACTTGGTCATCAAGTCAAAACAAGAGGCGGAAAAGAATGGGCTATGGGGCGGCGGGGTAAAGTGTAGTGGAGTGGTTATGGTGGCAAAAAGAGGACAACTTGTGCTGTTGAATGCAACATGATTGGAGGTTTCTTTAAAGGGCCAAAGCTGCACAGGGGTTGGCAGGGGGTGGCACTAATTCACCGACGACTTCCTGCAATTAATGTCGATGTCAGCATCGATTGACAAGTTGATTTGGTCTCGAATAGCCAACAGCACAATAGGTATCGTTCGGCGTTGAAAAATGCATGAATTGGTTTAAGCTTTTCAAATTGAAATTAGAGCTAGTGAATATTTAAATTCACTTGTATTTCAGGGGGTTTGTTTAAGGGTAATGACATAAGCCCTGAAAAGTACTTGTTTTTGGCGGTTTTTAAGCCAAATCAAGGCGTACAGCTAAAAGACCGACTGTTTTGAGTAGCTTGCTTCCTAAGCTAACGAACCAAATCAATTTAAAGAAAATTTATTTTTTGACCAATTTTCGCATTTTTTATGGGGTTGGCATCATGTTTTTTTGTGAAAAATGTAAAAAATTAAAAATTTTCAGGTTTGAACGCCAATGGATTGGAAATTAAACAACGAGCTGAACGAGGTATGACATTCCTTGATCTGACGTTTATTTACTTTATAACAGCCAAAAAACTGATTTTTAATGGCGAAAAAATGGGATTCACATTTTGTCAAAAATACGAGATTCAGATTTTAGTCAAAAATACCATTTTTCCTTGCCGTTTTTCAATCTCAGTTTGGTTAAATCAAGGTGTACAGCTAAAAGACCGACTGTTTTGAGTAGATTGCTTCCTAAACTAACGAACCCAACCAGTTTAAGGAAAATGTATTTTTTGGCCAATTTTCGCATTTTTTATGGTGTTGGCATCATGTTTTTTTGTAAAAAATGTGAAAAATTAAAAATTTATAGTTTTGAACGCCAATAGAAATACGAGATTCAGATTTTAGTCAAAAATACAATTTTTCTTTGCCCTTTTTCGAATGTATTTTGGCCAAATCAAGGCGTACAGCTAAAAGACCGACTGTTTTGAGTAGCTTGCTTCCTAAACTAACGTACCCAATCAGTTTAAGGAAAATTTATTTTTTGGCCAATTTTCGCATTTTTTATGGGGTTGGCATCATGTTTTTTTTGTAAAAAATGTGAAAAATTAAAAATTTCTAGTTTTGAACGCCAATAGATTGGAAATTAAACAACGAGCTCAACGAGGTATGACATTCCTTGATCTGACTTTTATTTACTTCATAGTAGCCAAAAAACTGATTTTTAATGGCGAAAAAATGGGATTTAGATTTTGTCAAAAATACGAGATTCAGATTTTAGTAAAAAATACCATTTTTCTTTGCCGTTTTCCGAATGTAGTTTGGCCAAATCAAGGCGTACAGCTAAAATACCGACTGTTTTGAGTAGCTTGCTTCCTAAACTAACGTACCCAATCAGTTTAAGGAAAATTTATTTGTTGGCCAATTTTTGCATTTTTTATGGGGTTGGCATCAGTTTTTTGGTAAAAATTGTGAAAAATTAAAAATTTCCAGGTTTGAACGCCAATGGATTGGAAATTAAACAACGAGCTCAGCGAGGTATGACATTCCTCATTGTGACCCATTTTTGCAATATGCCAGCCAAAACGCTGATTTTTTTTTGCCTAAAACCAGGATTTCAGCGGTTTCACTATTGAATCGGGCGCTCTACCACGATCCTTGAAAGCATGTTTGACATTTGTTTAATTAAGTTCAACATTTTATGAATACAACATAAACGATCTTTCTAACGAACAAAAGATCTTCAAAACTCCCAGGAGCTCTCAAAATAATAAAAAAATATGTGGAGACACCGGGAATTGAACCCGAGACCTCTCACATGCGAAGCGAGCGCTCTGCCACTGAGCTACGTCCCCTTGAAAACATTTCAAATAATTGACAGATTAAGTTTACTTAAGTTCAAATTTTCACAAAATACTACGAAAAACAAAAATATCAGCAAAAACGCTTTTTCTTCTTTTCCACAGGGACGAAAGATCTTCAAGAGCTTAAACCTTTTTTCATGACTTTTTTTAAACGTTCGAACGATACTTTAAATTATCAATTGACACGTAATCAAATGAGTTGCACTGGGTAACTTATCGAAGTGTGTATGCCGACCGCTGTTGTGCACTGTTTGTGATGCGGCGGAAAACCAGCAAATCTATTTTTTATGCCGGCGTATTACCTTTTTTAGTTATCGCGCCTCCCCATTTCTAAGGAGTGGTTTTGAGAGCTGAAAAACATAACTTTCAACTGCAAAAAAATAAAATAATTAAAGAAAAATATAATAAAAATGAAATTTGGTATTCGAAAACCATAAGCAAGCTCTCCCCTCTTGCACACAAAGCTGGCACTAAAAACAATATTATAAGATATTAAAAAACTGTTAACGGTTATGGAGACGCCGGGGATCGAACCCGGGGCCTCTCACATGCAAAGCGAGCGCTCTACCACTGAGCTACGTCCCCACCTGACACCTGTTCATTAATCAGTTTCCTTCTAATTAATCATAAAAAATCTCTTCAAGAATATAAGGACTCTTCCGTATAAAGACTTTGGATTTCGCGGTTTTATTTGAAACAGTACCTTTGTGTTTAATTCGTTTTTAAAATATCACTTTCAACTATACTGTTGTGGTTATTGTACCATTTTAAAGGATCTTTTAGGGCTTAACTCGTACTACCAACAATTCTTAAGACCACTTATTCTGGCATTACATTCTTTTACTAAATATAAATATAGTAATCTAAAGACACCCTAATCATAAGTTCTTGGTGATTTCGTCCTTATCACCGGACATCACTCACTCGGTGTTTATCACTTGGCTCGTTCGCTGGATGGAACTCAGGCAATTTGTAGACGAGTAACTCAATGAAATCTGGTAGACAATCGTTTTTGGAGCTAAAATGACCAGAATGTATGAGAATGTAAACAAACTTTATGGGTATTTTGCAGAAATGCAAAGACCACGGTGCAGATGAGGCACTTAGCTATTCATTATTGGCTAAAATGACAAAATTATAAATTAATCAACCGGGAAAATTTTCACTTCAATTTAGTTGTCTCTATTGATGGTCTGATGTTGTTTGGCGAAACTGATATTCTTTCATCTTGAATAGTTTAGTCTGGAATAATAATTTATTTCAAGGGAAAGCGGAATTTGTGGAATAACATGTTTGACAATTCGATTCACTAATGCGACATGACATATTTTGGACATACAATCTGTGTGAAAAAGCAAAAAAATTCATTAATTTTCTAGAACCCAATGTTCAATAATGCCTTTATAAAAATAAGAATAAGATATATAGTTAATCGATTTTCTAAAAATGAATTTTTGACGTTATGTTGTCAGATTACACTGTTTAACACCAAAAATTACGTCTATGAATGCTCAAGAATCCGATTGGACTTAACTTGCAATTCTCAAACATGCTCACGAGAAAAAATCCATTGTACCAGAATCCCGACAGAAATGACTTAACAGTTTGAAAACTTCAGTTTTTGACACTATTTAAAAATCGATTACCGTGTAACAGACTTCTGTTTAGTTAATTGTTCGATAACATGGCCAGAGCTGCAAAGATTTTATCTATCGAAATTAAAATTCCAAATAAATAACATAGACTAACATATTTATTTTGACCAAAAAGTATGCTTTACAAAATGAGTTTGAAATGTGAATTTTCCTGTAAAGAGGATATAATATGTATCTAAAAGTATGCTGCGAAAAAAAATCTTTACTTTTCGAAATCCTTCTTGCTTCCTATCTTAAAGCATATTGTTGCATACTTTAGGGTACGCCTTATTTTCTATTTACAATTTGGAAAACTTCATGGTCCAGTTGGTAAGATGCTCGTTCCTGACTCTTGGGGACACAGGTTCAACTCCCAAGAAAGACGTCGTGAGTCTTATGTTTTGATAAAACTTTTTTTCAAAACTTAATTTGTATTAACAATTTAAAAAAATATTTTCTGATAAATAATAAGATGCAACTAAGAAGATATAAGAATTGTTAAAAAAACATCCTTTTAATTTCGATATACGCTTTCATTTAAAATATTTTAATGGATATACGTTGCTTGCATAAATTTTCAAGTTATGAAAAATATTTCAAAATACATCTGGTAACTTAAAATAAAATATAATAAAAGAGTCACCACTGCCATAAGTGTCAGCTATCCCATTGAACCGAATTGACTGTCCCCAAAAGCAAGTAGTCAAAATTTCCGGCACTTTAACCATGAGCTTGGAGCAAAACTTGACCGCTGCCCTGTCGCAGTCGCCGGAGAACAAGGCGGAGGAGGCGTGGCCGGCGGATGCCCAACTGTACCAGCCACTGGAAGAGAGTCAACTGTTGCTTCCGGAGCGTTCCAGCTGCCTGGCGGTGAAGACCTACCTGCGTATGTGTGGCCTGCCAATTGTGGAGAAGATCAGCGACAATGCGGAGTTCATGTCGCCGGGTGGCCGGCTGACCCACCTGCCGCTCCTCCGTTTGGGCCCGGTCAAGACCTTTGCTGAATTCGAGCCCATTGTGGCCCAGGTGGAGACCATGCAGGCGGGCCACGCCCTGGGCAGCTGGATGTCCGAGGATCAGCGCGATAATGTTCGCAGTCTGGTGAACTATGTGGAGAACGTCTTCACTCTGACCGAGATTCACATGAGCTTCGTGGATGCGGTCAACTATAAGTGGTACACGGCACCGCGCAGTGGGGCTGCTCGTCCGTGGCCCTTGAGTGCGCTCCGTCGGTGGGCCAAGCGGAAGGAGGCGATGCGCATACTGAAGGTATACCAGTGGGATGATCTGCACAACGACCAGCTGCTCCACGAGTTGGGCGTCTGTGCCGGCCAACTGGTCGACCAGATGGAGCAGAACCAGCTGGAGGAGCCCTATTTCTGTGGATCGCGGCCCTGTGCGCTGGACGCCCTGGTCTTCGGCCATGTGGCAGCCTTCAGGACCACCAAGATGCCCAACATGTCGCTGGCCAGGGTGCTGATCAACTATCCACCTCTAGTGGCCCATTGTTGGCGCATCGATCAGAGCGTGTTTGGGGGCAAAATTCTGGGCAACGAGCCGGAGGTGGAGGTGCTGGAGTAGCCAGAGTAGCTGGAGTAACTGGAGTAACTGGAGCAGCTGGAGTAGCTGGAGTGGGGCAAATAAAATTAAAGGAAGGCAGGAACAAGGGATTCTTATTGTTTTTTTATTTGGCCAGGGGTCGGGAAGCCAATCAAAAATATGCAAAGAATTTACAATAAAAACGCGGACGAGCGGAGGGAGTAGCGGAGCCAGTGGAGCCAGAGATAAGCCAGCGCACAATCCCATAAAATACAGCAACAGACAGGGCCAACACTGCGAGAAAATCTAGGAAAAATACAGTGTTTCTCCAAAATTGCACTATTAAATAATTAACTTATATTTTTATTTAATGTTCATATTTATTTTACTTAAGCAACAAAGTAACTGACTTATTGTATAGCCACATTTAAGCATAAGGCCTGAGGTGCTATAGCTTCTACCATTTTGTCTTAATAATATTACCACATTCTACAGAACAATGTAAATTATGAAAGCTTCTTTTAAAAAAAAATTGTAGCAATTTTGTCTTGCGAAAGGATATCTAAGGAAATAAATATTCACCTCTAAACTCAAGAACTACCTTTCATGAATACCATTCTACATATAAAATACATAACTATTTTAAAAAGATGAGACATAAATCAAGCTGTAAAAAATATACATTTGTTTTATATTTTGAATTTTTTAATGACAGCATGTCTAAGCTAATTTGACTTTTCATTTTTTGAATGTTCAAACATAATACAATTACTTACAAAGTAATTTGATTTGGAAATTCAATGACTGTTTAATCAAAAATATTTTGTGAAAATTGTTGTGAAAATTTTTGTGAAAAATGTGAAAAACTAAAAATTTCTAGGTTTGAACGCCAATGGTTTGGAAATTAAACAACGAGCTCAACGAGGTATGACATTCCTTGATTTGACTTTTATTAACTTCATAGCAGCCAAAAAACTGATTTTTAATGGCGAAAAAATGGGATTTAGATTTTGTCAAAAATACGAGATTCAGATTTTAGTCAAATATATCATTTTTCTTTGCCGTTTTTCGATCGTAGTTTGGCCAAATCAAGGCGCACAGGTGGAAGACCGACTGTTTTGGGCAAATGTTAAAAATTTCCGGGCTTAAATGTCATTAGACTGAAAACTAAACAACGAGCTCAAAGGGGTGTGACATTCCTCGTTCTGACCTGTTCGAAAAATCACTGATTTTTACTTCTATTGCTTTATTGTGTTTGCTATCAGGGCTTCGTTTTCTTATGGCCTTCACTTTGCCCCAAACGAATTGGCGACATTATTAACTTCTCAAGATTTCCCATTCACGTCGTCTTGTTTGGGCACTCCTATTTCGATTTTGGTCATAAGATAGAGTGGTTTATTTTTGGACCGCCTTCGGCGATCGATGGCACCGAGTTATTTTTGACATGTCGCCCTGTCAACGTCAACACAACGCTGACATCCAAGTGGCAGGCCAACACCTGAGACATGGCTCCCAGCCGAATTTCCCATTTCCCATTTCCCACTGCCCCCCTGCCATTTTCCATCGCCATTTACCAATGCCACTTGCCATTCGAGAGCTCCGAGTGCCTAATGATGCGGCAGAATGTCGGAAGGGTGCCGACCGAGTCCTGTGTTTGTTTATCTAACGAGTAAATACGATTTTAATTAAATGTAAATCACATTGTCAAGCCACATACAGACATACCAGCACTCACACACACGACAGCCATAAAAGTTAGTCCGGAAAAGCGGGAAAGTGGGTGGAAAAGTGGGAAATCGGGGGACATCAACACCATCTACAATTCGAGTTACGCCAGCTGCCTGCTGGGAAAGGCGGCTGAACAACAAATATTGCTTTCGCATGTTACTCATACGCCCCGTTGCTTGGCATTCCCATTCCAGTTACCAAACTCAAACCCTCGCAAATCCAGCAAAACTCCATCTTCTTCAGCCATAAGCCATGGCCAGGACAGGCCAAAACACCCTTGAGATTATTAATTAAAAGACAAGAAAACATAATTTCTAAATTTCCATACAAAAACCAAAGAACTCATGCAGAGGCAAGAGCCAAAAAACAAAGGGGGAAAGAGAAAGGGGTTGCGGGCAGACGGAGAAAGTAATGAAGAAAAAGGGAATTGGTTATTGTGCAACTCTGACAGGCAGAAGCTCACATGACAAGAGAGATATGTATATATTTGTCATATCGGATTGCAGGCAGGCCCCACTGTTATTCCAAAGTTAAAGAGAAAGGCAAAAGAAATTAAGGGAATTACTTAATGGTGTTATTACACGACATTGTGCGGCTCATTCATTAAAGCAATTTCTTCTCTGACTATACGATTTTACGTAAGTGCGAGCAGGAAGAGGTGTGACAGCTTTAATAGGCGCTTTGGTATTTTTCTGGTATTTTAAAATCTCACGATAAATAATTATTGGAGCAATAAGTCAATGAGAAAAATTTTATCTAAAAAGTACAACAAAACAAGCATTAAGGGGCTCAATTAGACACAAATATATAATAGCTTCTGGAAATTGGATTCAAAGGACTTTTAAACAAATCACTGCCAAAGATGATAGAACTAAAACCACTTGAACAACCCCAAAAAATGTTTAACTCTTATTAAAAATTCCTGGTTTTACTCCAGAAAACATGAAAAACGTTCATTTTACATCTTTTTTTGAAATTTAATTTTGAAAACTTTAAACAATGTCGTGTTGTAAAACTATAAACAGTACAGAAAACTTTTGAATCCTAGTCGTTTTACAACACTAATTACTTCAAAGAGAAAGAAAAAAAAGGTTAAACACTAAAGCTTGGTTAAACACATAGCAAAGGTACACATGTCAACCGTTTTCCCACCTCTAATCAAATTTTCATTCTACCGCAAAATGAACAATCATCCGAAGCAGGAAATTTGCAAGAATTTAGGAAGTTCGTCGGACGGAGTGTCGGTGTCGCACATAATTTTCGTTAAGAAGGTGGGTGTTTCACACCCATCTATTTTCCAAATATTGATTTTTTTATACCAATTCAGAATGGGGAAAGGTATCGCAGATTCTTCTTCCCAAAGTGCTGCTCAAGACACATTTTCCAGCTGGCTTTGAGGTTGTTCAATGGACCCACCGATCCCTATTTCATGCCCATTCTTCGATGTTTTGCGGATTACCTCAGGCGGTACATCGAATCGGAGCAGAATGATGACTGGAGCGACGAAGAACCCACATACATCCACGAGGGAGAGTCTTCTGATGAAAAAGATGTGGAAAAGCCTAAGGATAATACTAACAAAGAGACGGATGAAGAAACTAAGAATAAAACTGGGAAAATGACTGAAGAAGGGGCTGTAAAGAAGGTTAAAGATAAGATATCTAAGAATGAAAAAGAAGTGCCTAAGAAGGATAACAACAATGTGACGATTCCAAATGCGGAACAGGACCTTTATGAAGACTACATTTTATATGATTTATATGAGTGCCAAACACAAATATCCGAGGACGAACTTGAAGAGATAACCGAAGAGTTTCTGCGGAAAAATGCAATAGGCTAATGGTTTATAAGTAAATTATAAAATTGCAGTTATTATAATTAGTATTATAATTGTTTAAAATATTCCGAAAATGGTTGGCATCAAGTGGATTGTTCTACTTTTCTTAAATGTAACGTTTTCCTATGCTCAAGACCCCATTGCTTTTGATATGCCAAAGCATTTGCGTGCCACCCACACCGTTGTGGTGACTCTGGAGTGGGAGTGTGGGTGGTGACCTCCTCATGCTGGTGACCTCCTGGCACTGCAACGCGGCACGCTCCACTGACGCACTGACAAAGACACATTTGCGGGCCACACAGCGCTGAAGATGAGCAATGGCAATGACGACGAGCTGTCAGGGGCGTGCCAAGGGGGATGAGGGGGCGGAATGGTTTCGGGGGGGATCTTCTTGTGGAGAGGGGAGGGGGCAGGAACGTGCTACCAATTACTCGAGTTACTGGGCCAGTGCAAGTCCGGGCTAGTGGCCCGGGTCCGAAGCAGACTCCGGAGAATGTCACCGAAACATATCCTGCCCCAAGACCTCGTCGATTGTCTAATGCCCTGAAAATTCTTAAAAAAGCTTCTTGTTTTATCATATTTGTTTATATTATAAGCTTATTTATATAAAGTGTGCACAAGAAATCTATTTTACACTTAAATTAACAAAACTTATTGACTAAATGATCATATAATGGAACTTTACAGATGGTACTTATGTGCAAGGCTTTTAAAAAATGTTTTCTAATTATAAATGTAAGAATGTAAATAAATAAATTATTGTAAAAAAACTTTGGTTTTTAAAATAGAATTTTATTTTTTTACAATTATTTTTAATAAATTTTTAAAGTTAATTATTATATTTTTTTTTTTTAAATATTATTTTCTCAATTAATTATCGTAACATATTCGATTAACTCTGTTTTCAACTCAACTGGCAAGGGTATTTTGGAATTCGATTGTGCGAAGACAGGATCCACTCTATTCTTTTTTTGTTGCAGCTAGTTGTGCGTTGTCCTTTGGTTTTTGTCTATGCGAAAAGACGATGTCTTGCCATTCCTACGCCCCCTTTTCCTTTTCCCTCCCTTCTTTTTCCTTTTTCCTTTCACCCTTCCTATTCGACTGTTTCCTTTTTCTGTTGATTTTTCCTTGGGCTGGCGCCACGAACTGTACCCATCTGCATTTTCCTTGGGGTATATGTGATGATATGATATAGTCTGGTTAAAAGTACTCTAAATTATTTTGTTTAACAGATTAAAATGTAATTATAAATTGAAGGATG
The DNA here is from genome assembly GCF_043229965.1 of Drosophila suzukii. Classification (NCBI taxonomy): domain Eukaryota; kingdom Metazoa; phylum Arthropoda; class Insecta; order Diptera; family Drosophilidae; genus Drosophila; species Drosophila suzukii. The sequence continues at coordinate 19,430,942 of NC_092084.1, forward strand.
TATTGAAAGTTTAAGTCATTTCCCATGACCTTTGATTTATTTTCCCTTGATGGGCATCGAAGTGGTCGAGTCTTGGCCGCACTTTTCGTCTCATTCTGGTTGGCATTTTCCGGAATCTTCGTTCCTTGGCTGGTGGCATCATTCAAAGCAATGTAATCTACCCTACTTTACAGTTGACAACCCAAAGAACCCGTTCGCCTCGCCACTTTCCCTTTGTCGGTTGCGGTTGTGGCTCCGCCCCCTGCCCCTCTTGCCACGCCCCCTTTCCGTTCCGCCCCCATGGTCCTGACTTTTCTTCGTCCTGCGACTTTTCCGACTGCACTCGGATCGGAATGCGGCTGCAGTTGGAGGCCACGGGATCCAGTCAAGTCCTCAATCTGCCTTGGCTGCCTTATCAATGTTTGCGCACTTTGCTTAATTTGATTTCGCATTTGGCGCTTGGGCTTTGATTGTGTTTGTCCCCGTCGCTGGCCACGCTGGCTGCTGCACTGAGTGGCCTGGTCACACTGGGCTCGGCGTCGCTCAATTTCCGCAAATTGAATGACTACTTCCAGGGATTGCCTTGCGGTTGTTACAATCTTGTTTATTTTTATAGTTCTCGAAGTAAAGAATATTTTGGAGAAACCAGTTTCTTTTATGAAGTCTTTGTTTTGAAAACCATTGATTAAATAGAGTTGGGATAACGTGAGCAAAAGTTGGCACCATCGATATTATTGAAAAATGTTTAATGTTAAAGTAAATAAATGATAAAAGAGAAAAACTAAGGAAAACTAAATTATTTTTTTAGTTAAAACTTATTGTTTGTATGTAAACAATTTGAATTTAACAGCAATTAAAATAAAACAAACTTTGAAGAAAAAAGTCAACTGTAATAATAAATCATTTTGCTGTGCGATACCGTCGATATTTGATATAGTTCTAAGCCATCGATAGTATCGATAAATTATTTTTTGTATTTTATAAATAAAAATCGATCCTTAAGAGGAACTAAGAAATGTACTACGAGCTTCTTAAATCGAATTCCTTTTTAAAACAAATGAAATGTAAAGTGCAGACACTGATACCAGATCAATGGATCGTTAGTCCCCTGCTTTATCAAGTGCCCGTCAATCGATAGGTGAACATCCGCTCTGGGCCGAGATTCGGCTGTGTTCTGCTTGCATCTTCATGTCCATGCCCATCCCGACGCCCATATCCGTATCCCTACCCATATCCAAATCCCCCTGGCCCCCTGACAGCCTGTGGAATTTATCGGGCCCATTAAACGCAGCGCACTCCCTTCGATTCCGTAAGCAATTGGTAAGGGATCCGGGCTGTGAGCAACTGACATGCAATTTATAGCCCCGACTGGTAATTGACAGGCGCTCCTGCCCCTTCCTCGTCCATTCCCAAAGACCTGGTTCTTGTTTCTGCTGTTTATTAATAAATTGTCACTTGCAACGGACTGGCATTATGGTTGATTGCCACTTGGTTAGTGGGAAACTGGAAACTGGCAACGGGAGATGGTGAACGGTAGCTGGTAGCTGGGGAAATGGGCAATGGGCAATGGGAGCCAGATGAACGAACCCGGGGCCAATTAGTTGCCATCATCGTTCATCGTTCATGGGTTGCTCTGTTCTCGCAACCGAATCCCCACATCTCCCGTTGCCTAATCCCTGTTAAGCTTCATCGAAATTGTATCATTATCATATCGAGAGCTGCCATTTTTGGCTTACACAATGGCTGAGCCATCTTCCATCCTCCATCTCCGACATGCAGTATACAATATACAATATCCAGCCAGAGCTCCTCTTGTCTGCCGTATGCTCCTCGATACCTGAGGGAAATCTCCATCGCCCAACGTCTCAATTCAATCTGTATAATGCTCGCTGGTCTCCCACCTCCTCCTCCTCCCTCTCTGTCTCTATCTCTATCTCTAGGTTTTTCCAGCTTTTCCAGCTTCGATTTGGCGTTAACAAGTTTTCTATCCACATTTCTTGCGGACCAAGGACTCCGGACTCCGGAGTACGGAGTTTGGAACCGGACAGGAGGAGCAGCTTAAGCTGCTTATTATCCCGCGGGGGTCAGGGGTTTGGGGGTCGGAGGTCGTGGGCGGTACACACACACTCGGTTATCTACGGGCATCCTTGGCCGCCAGGACTAATTGGATTTCTCAGAACAATGGCCAACTATCGGGCATTTTATCCAGCCCGAAAAATTCAATTGTCGGGCTGATTAATCTATGGAAAAATGGCAGCGAAAACATTATCGGAGTGAAAGAAAAAGTGGCCAAGGATGGGCCAAGGAAAGGAGTTTAACACTTTCGTTGTGATTATGATTAAAATGTGAATTTCATTTGGGTTTATAACAACTACAAAGGGCTGAGTTCTCATTAATCAGCAGAAATTTGTGCTCTTTTTTGAATATGTTTTAAAGTATTCTTATCTTTCCATAAACAAACTAAAACTCTTAAGTTAATTTAATTTGACTTTTTGATACTACGTTTTTTAACAAAAAAGCCTCCAATTTATAAGTATACATTTTTTGGTTTTTTAGGTAAGTAACGTTACCTTGTTAAGATGCATACATGCTGGTAACTTAGGGAAAGCAAGAAATTAAAAATTTTACTTTTTATTTAATAGTTTTTTCCGAAAGTTAAGTAAAATCAATTAATTTACCTAGGGCTTTCAAGCGATTTAGTTGTATCACAGTGCTCATAGGAGAAGGCCAATCGAAGCTCCACAAATGCACTTAATCTAGCGAATGATTACACCCCTTGATAAGTGCCTAGGCGATGGAATTACAGATCGCACATCGACGGAAGGGCCTTCCATCAACTGTTTGCCTAAGTCCTGGCGCATTTCAAAGTCGGCGAAGACGGCCCTTGAACAATGCAAGATTATTGCTGGGAATGGTGTTATCCTTTGGCCAGGAGGGGAATGGAGGTGGAAATGGGAGTGGCAGTGTCTGGAGGACTCCCACTGCGACTCCGCCTCATCACTTACGGTTAATTGTGATGGCAACGGGCGCAAAAAGCGCACATAATTCATGCCACTCGGACAGCGGAGCAGTTACAGCGGCCAATGCTAACAAGCACATTAATAATATCTTAACGCAGACGTTCAAGTGGCGCCGCAGACCATTGGCAGCTCTATGAGTGTGTAGTTGTGGGGTACAGTGGGTCCTCCTATGGGTGAAGTTTGAGATCCATATTTTCTTAGATACATTTTGCTTTGCCTTGGAATATAAAGTTTGTTGTATCGATGGATTGACTTCCTCAGGTTCCTCTTCTTGCGAAATATTTTTACCCTAACCTATTATAATAACATTGATATAATAGGGAACACCTAAGTTTTTATAATCCCAATAGCAGCAGGTTTTGAACTACAGCTCAACCTCTATAACGAACTATAACCGATCTAGTTGAAGCTGTAAAATCTATTCCAAATATTAAACGATAATATTATGTCTAGAACTGGAATCGAAAATATTACTTTTGTTTTTCTTTTTTAACACCAAAATCGATCACTTATAAAAGTGGGAAGTCCCAATGATATATAACACTTGGTTAATATTTTAATTCACTTCATGACTTTTTTATTTTGAATTGATTTTGCTAGAAATAATCACCACCTTTTAGTTTAAAGAATATTTTTCTAGAATATTTTGGAGTATATAATATATATACCGTGTAGTACCTACAACATTTTCCTTCGACCTATAAACTTAGTTTAAATTTGTGAGCTTTAGTTTGTAACCTAATAATTTCAATGATGAAGTAAGCCCTTAGCCCCTGAATTCATGAAATACTGTATTGAACTAGGTAAGCACCAAATAGCAAAGCTCTACTGTAGTTAAGCGAAGGGGTGCAGGGCGTGGTGGCAAATGGTCGGGGCCACCGGACGTGGTCGAGCACAAAATGCAGTTAATTAATCATTCCGGGCCAAAGTAGTTTGGTCCTTGATTTATTTTCGGCCATAAGCAAGCAGCGAGCTCTGGTAAAAGTTAAAGTTTTTTATCTGCCCCGTTTCAGGCGGATGGAGAAGAGGCCTTGGCCAAGTTATTAAAAAGCGTCAACAGTCAGGCACAAAAGGGGTTGGTGGCTGGGTTGAAAAACCGCAGCGACAGGAAGTCACTCGAAAGGGGCGGGGCAGGAGGCGGGGCTTGGCGGGAAAGAGAGGGGAATATGCAGCTATGAGTCGATTAATTAAACCACAAGCGTTTAAGCGGCAAACCGCAGCGGTGGGTGGCGGTTGGGTGGGTGGTTGCCAAGTCGAGTTTACTTTAATTTGACTTTCACTCGTACACCCCACATACACACACTCACACACAGGCTGAAAGAGAGACAGAGAGAGAGAGAGAAGGAGTTCACCCGCATCCGGTGCTGCTGGCTCTTCTTCGTCTACTTCCGGTCCCAACGCGGCAAAGGCAATCAAATTTCGTATTAATTATGTGCTTAACCAAACACCTCACACACACACTGAAAAGCACACCCACACACACACACACACACACACACACACACACGCAGGGGAGAACAACATCATCAACAGCAAACAATTATGCGAAAAGAGCGAAGAAAGCTGAAGAAATTGGGATGAAACACTCTAGGAAAACCCAGCTTAAGTATAAAACTTCCTAGTAGTCATTTATTAGATCACTTATATATTTTATAAATTTTAAATAAAGGGGTGAGTTCTATTAAACCTTCAAGGAGTGACGACAGCTTGTATTTAATAGGATTATTTGAAAACCTGCAATGCTATTAAATTAGGTATATATTTTAAAGCATTTTATATTCACATACACTTTTTAAGCTCCCCTTATTAAGTCTTAATTTTAAATTTATTCAGCAATTATTCAAATATTTTCATAACTGTTATCTAGGTGTGAATGCACATAAATTATAGATATACCAAAATGTATTATACTAAATTGAGCTTTAAGTTCTCGTTTCTGAAAAATCAGAACGATGCTAAAATTAAAAGAACTATGGACTTTATAAATATGTGATATCTCCTTTCATAAAATAAGTTTTTTAATATGATATCATTTATTTTCTTTAGCCGGCTTGAAAACACCCAAGTTGTCAGCACTTGGTTTCGGCTGCAAAATTGTAAACTGGCAGCCTGGGGATACGTTGACGCCGACGTCGGTGGCTGGCGTTGGCACAAAGATTATACCAAACCGGCCATGTGCAGCTGGAGCTGGAGCTGGAGCGGCAGAGGGTCAGGTCAGGGACAGGCGACAAGGCAATAATTCTTTGGTTTTCACATTTTGCCCGGCGCCCGTTGTCGAAAATCTTTTTGCGGCTTATGTTACACCAGGACAGCCCAACAAACCCGAAAAACCCACCAACCAACCAGTCAAACCGACCATCAGCCCGCCCATCCGCCCACACACAACCCATCCAGATGGTAGGGAAGTGGGCGTGTCCGCTGGGACGGGCGACACATGTTACGGGTCAGTGGCGCCGCTGCCGGCGGCTTACACTTTTCGGTTTAGATTTTATTCATTTGCATATGCATGCTTATGATGAGATTTATTTATTTGATTCTCGCCCCTTTTCTTCTCGCTTTTTTGTGGGCTTTTCCTGGTTATGAGCAGGTTAAGTTGCTTGTGTGGAATTTAAGCGAGGTGGTCAGGTGGTCGCGGATTAAAAAATCCCTTTACTTATATAATTAATTAGATACTTGTTTTAGTTAATGATACAAAAGAATATCTACAAAGTTGATAAGGAACGTCCGAGTTTTAACATAAAGTTGATGAACTGTTTTTGGTTAATAAAAGGTAAAACAAAAAGCCATTAATCATCGTTATTTAAGTTTAATTAATATTAACCCACATGTTCATCGGAATTAATCAAACAATTCCTCAGCGTATCATTCAAAGGTTGATGTGATTAACAATCAATCATTTAAAATAATAATTTATTACTGCCATTATTATTATTTGGCATTGCTCAACATTTTTTGGAAGAGATATGAATAAAGATAAATTTTCCATGGTGAATTAATAATCTTGCTTTCTTATTTTACCATTGCACACACACATATATAAGCAATTTACCATTATACTGCAACTAAACAAGGGTTAAGTTTATAATTAAGAATGCAGTCCTCTATATCCTTAATTTCCATTCCAGCTAATTCTGTACTAACTACATTTTAATTTTATTTACCTCATCTCGATAAACCCGAAATTCAGCCATTAATCGCAGAAGTAGCTTTGGTACAGTCACGCGCTACGTGCAACCGGGTGGCAACGCCGCACGTCAACTGGCGCAACGGAAGCGGAAATGGAAACCTAACCTCAACCTTTGCCTCACCTCGCATGCAACACACGCGCGATTAGCAGCAATTTGTACAGCAATTAAGCTCAAGTGCAATAAAAGTTATTTGCGCCGAAGTGCAGCGGGGGGGAATGAATGGTGTTGCGGCAGGAACAACAGCGATGACAACCGTAAGTCGGGCAACGGCAGGAGCCAAAAGTTATGCACTTTTTTAAGTGAATATGATTGCATTCTAATGTCAGGCCATAAATTAGCGACTCGGACTCCGGCGTGGCATGACCTCAGCTCAGCACGCGACCCATGCCGCTGACAGCCCTGCGATCCCTGCTCGAAACCACCCTCAAGTACATCCACCGCCCCACGTCCTTCTACCGCAGCACCTCGTCGACCCCACTGCGCGTTACGTGACAGGAGTATGTGAAACTTTTCAACTTGAACGAAAATTTATATGCTGAAAAATATAGCGAGCGAAGCCAGCGCACACCGACCAACAGAAGCCGCAGAAAAAAAACAAGAGGAATGACGAAAACCATAAAAGAGTTTGCCACACATAAAATACCCAGCACTGCGATTTCTTTATTTTTTTACGATCTGTCATAAAACCGTAGAATGGCTTCATTTGATTTTGAAATAGATGCAATATTGCTGCACAAAACTATCAAAAAGACAGCAGCAAATGGCAATTGTACCGAACTGCACTAGAATTGAAGGAGATGTGCGTACTTCAATTTACTTCTTGGGGCTCTATAAAGTTTGATCGCAAAATTATATTGATATAGATCTATTTATATAGCTCCTCCTAGAATAAAAACAAAATTGTTATGAACTTGTGCAAGCAAATAAGTGAACATCTCAAATGTTCTATTTAGATCCTGAGATCAAACATATGAGTTTACCTATTTAAGAAATATTAAAATAATATATTATCCCAAAAGTAATGATTAATGATCGTAGGTGCTATAGATCCCACTTGAGTTGTTTTCGACTTGAAATTAGTTATATAGTTCATCTCAACCTCTTTCAAAGAATGAAATGAGATAACATCCCGAAAGTTATGATTGTTGGTGCTATATGTCCCAAGATCACACGAGTTGGTGTCGATTGGAAATTTGTTTTATCATATATTTTATGCAAATCTGTTTCAAAGATGGAAACAAGATAGCATCCCAAAAGTTGTGATTGTTGGTGCTATATGTCCCAAGATCACATGAGTTGGTGTCGACTGGAAATTAGTTTTGTCATATATTTTATGCCAACATGTTTTAAAGATTAAAACATGATAGCATCCCAAAAGTTCTGATTGTTGGTGTTGTAGATCCCAAGGTCACATGAGTTGGTTTCGACTGGAAATTGCCCTTGGCCAAATATGCCCCTGCATTCCATGAGGTATCGAATAAAAAAGAAAGGGGCAAAAATGTGCGAAAAATTCGCAGAGCATGACTGGGCTGAAAAGTGGGCGGGGTAAATCGGTATGGGAGGAGGGGGGGAGGCTTATACCGCGAATGCGAGTGAGTGTGATGAAGTAAGAGGTTCGCAAGTGGGGAGGCGACATTTTGTGCGGTTTCGCGTGCCACTGGAAAGTTGAACGTGCTCGGCTAATGCTGATGCTGATGCTCCGGCTATAGCTTCTCCTCCAGCCACTGGGTCTGGTTCTTTTTCTGGTCCTCCAGCACATCTGGCACTGCCAAGGCCAGGGGGCTGTCGGCTGTGGGCGTGGCACATCCACTCGCATGCCGCCGCTGAAGATGAAAAACTGCTGCGGATTACGTGGTGGTAAAAACTTTTTGACGCTTGATTTTCATACTGATTGTAATCCCTGTGTACGAGCATTCTGCAGCCTGATCATGGTCCGAACTAAATATGTCGGTGGGCGTGGCAATTAAACGTCCGCCTGAAAGTTGGCCGAAAAACTGGATGGGAATATAATGCCAGCGAGTTGATATGTATGGCCCTGGGGACCCCGGGGAACATTGGTTTCGGGGCCTCTGGGGCACACGCACTCTGGACTTTTGAAAACCGAAAGCTGCCACTGGGACCAAATGAACTTTCCAGCTCATTGCCACAGTGTTGCCAACTACGGATTACGCCATACACAAAAAAATGCATCCAAGTCAGGGATTATAAATATCTGAAAGTGCCACGGATTATTTTAAGTAGCTCAGATTTTTTTGGACATGGGATTAATGGTGTATTTTTTGGCTAGGATTCTTTTTCCATCATTGTATGTTTATAAGTGTAAAAAATGGTTGGTACACAGATAAGCGTATACAAATTACTTAAATACATATATTTACGAAAAAAATCACATTTACATGTTATAAAACGAACAATTTAAGAATTTTTTTAATTTTCTATGAAGAAAATGATTTTAAACTCATTGTAAAACGCTATAAACAATAATTTAATTTACGTTACTTAGCACAAACAAATTTTAAAAATACTTTATTGGTCAAATTGACTCCAATTATCTATTATACAAGTATTGGTAATTTATATTTAACTATTTTTATAAATACAAAAAGATATTCCTTAAAATTGGGCGATTAAGAACGCCAGGTCTGAAAATGATTATTTAACTAAAATGGGGTGATTATATGAACTTGTTGTTTGTTTTTATAAATAGGGGAGGTCCAAGTACTGATATATTTCTGTATAATCTGAGAATATCCAAAAAACAGCCAAATTGGAAGTCCTATTCCCCGAAAACAATGCGGATGTTCCGCTGGAAATTCCGCAGCGGTTAACGAAGGGCCTTGGGTGCTGCGTTCAGTTTCTGCCCACGGCGCTGATTTTGCCGAATATAGTAGACATTTCCATTCGGACATGGCATTTCACCCCCGGGCTGGGGATATGCGTATTTAACATTTTTGATGTGGGCCCTTGGCCGCCGAAAAAGGGCAGGCGAAACTAATTTATTTCCATTAGTCGGCGACGTGGGCCACGTGAAATATTTCCGCTAATTGGCATTTGGCAGGCCACACACAGCAAAGATCCCGGGGTCCTGGAATCCCTGGATCCCCTGGATCCCCTGGATCTCCTGGATCCCCTGGACCCTGCCCCCCACGAGGCATTCTGTAATTAATCATTTTCTGATTTGGCATCGGGAACTGCACGGCGGCTACGGCATTTTTCCGGCCATTTGGCGTCACCGACTTCGCATTTTACGCGCCGTTAAAGTTTAATCGAAAAAGTATTTTTGTGGCCAATGAAAATTCCAATAACGAAATGCCAGCCACAACAAACTTCTTGACTTTTTTATGCCCCGCAGCCAGAGAAGTTTTTGCGACCCCACCTGCACCTGTAGTCAGGTGGCCTTTTGCTTTTACTTTGGCTTTTGGCTTGATTAGTTTGGGTGGATGAGTCCGGTGGCGACTCCCGGATCCGGACATTGATGCAGTCGGACGGAGATGGAGATGGAGATGGATCCGGAGAAACGCCTGCATTTGACGGACATCTCGTGGCCCATCGTCAAATTGTCTGGCTGAACTTTCGCAATGTGTTGCGATGTGGCCATTCGCAGGAAACAGGAAAACTTTTCCCTCTAATGCGCAATTAGGCAAAAATTCTGGCGGAACTGTGGATGGGCGTTGGGTGGCGGTATTTTGTGGATCATCACCTGAACGACAGGTCCTTTGCAGGACCCTCGGTCAAAGTGCTTTAAAATTGACAGCTGCAGAGATGAGATGGGATCAAATGAGCATTGGCACTTTAATTCTCCAGTGTTGGAAGTCTCCTTAAGTGCGAATTTAAGGTTGGAAAATGATTATATTACCCGGTCCTTCTGCTTTCCTAGCATTTCCTAGATTATTAAACTAACTTAATTCAAGGGGACGTAGCTCAGTGGTAGAGCGCTCGCTTTGCATGTGAGAGGCCCCGGGTTCAATCCCCGGCGTCTCCATAGCCTTTAATAGGTTATTTGGTTTTTTATTTTATTGTTTTTAAGAGCTGGCTTCGTCTGCGAGAGGTGGTGTTTGCCTTCAGTTTTCGAAAAACCAAATACCTTTTTATATTTTTTTTTTTATAAATGTATCTAGATTAAGCTCTTCAATTTGATCGAAACCATAGTTGCAATTGGAAGTTATGTTTTTCAACTCGTAGGGACTGACATCACACATTGCAATCGCGTTTTCGTTGAACCCAAGTCTGGGAGACCGCTGGGCACGATAACTCCCTGAAATGGTTTAAAAGGCGTTTCCTTTTAGTCTGATATTTTTATATTATATATATTCCTAGTATTTCCTAGATTATTGAACTGAAAAGTAATTGATTTACCTATAAAGGGACGTAGCTCAGTGGTAGAGCGCTCGCTTCGCATGTGAGACGTCCCGGGTTCAATTCCCGGTGTTTCCATAGTCTGTAAGACATTTTTTTAGCTTCTTCTTATATTATTTTTGAGAGATCGCTTCGTCTGCGAGAGGTTTGAAGATCTGTTGTTGCCTGTGTTGGAAAGCTCGTTAATTTCGTATTCGTAAAATTTTGAACTAAATTATACTGAAACTGTCCATTTTTAAATATGCTTTCGAGTATCATTGCTCGGCGGCTTCCTGCTCAGGTGTTATGCTAAGTAAAATAATGTAATGCCATAACGAGTGGTCTTTAAAATTTTTAATTTTACGAGATAAGATCCTTAAAAGTTAGTATTTAGGTTTGGTTAGGTTAGTATATTACATCAAATAATGAATTTATGATTTTAAGGAATATAAATAAAACAATATAGTAAAAAATGATATTTTACAGATCAAATAATCAAAAAGGTACTATTTCAAAGAACTGCGCGAAATCCGAAATCGAAGTATAGAAGAGTCCTTATTTCCTTATATAAATATTCAAGGATTAATCAAAAACAAACTTATTAATGAAAGTATTTCGGGTGGCGGCGTAGCTCAGTGGCAGAGCGCTCGCTTCCATAGCGAGAGGTCCCGGGTTCAATCCCCGGTGTAACCACCTCTTTTATTTGGTTTTTGTAACAAAAACAGTCGCTCTGCAGTTTGCGCATCTCTGTTTCACTCCCTTTGGCTGAGTTTTAAACTTACTTTTGAAATATATAAATGTATTTATGACTTTAAGGGAAAAAAACAATATACATAGTTAAAAATGCTATTTTATAGATCAAATAATCGAAAAGGTACTATTTCAAAGAACATCGCTATATACGCAATCGAAGTATAGAAGAGTCCTTATTTCCTTATATAAATATTCAAGGATCAATCAAAAACAAACTTATTAATGAAAGTATTTCGGGTGGCGCCGTAGCTCAGTGGCAGAGCGCTCGCTTCCATAGCGAGAGGTCCCGGGTTCAATCCCCGGTGTAACCACCTCTTTTATTTGGTTTTTGTAACAAAAACAGTCGCTCTGCAGTTTGCGCATCTCTGTTGCACTCCCTTTGGCTGAGTTTTAAACTTACTTTTGAAATATATAAATGTATTTATGACTTTAAGGGAAAAAAACAATATACATAGTTAAAAATGCTAACTTATAGATCAAATAATCGAAAAGGTACTATTTCAAAGAACATCGCTATATACGCAATCGAAGTATAGAAGAGTCCTTATTTCCTTATATAAATATTCAATGATTAATCAAAAACAAACTTATTAATGAAAGTATTTCGGGTGGCGGCGTAGCTCAGTGGCAGAGCGCTCGCTTCCATAGCGAGAGGTCCCGGGTTCAATCCCCGGTGTAACCACCTCTTTTATTTGGTTTTTGTAACAAAAACAGTCGCTCTGCAGTTTGCGCACCTCTGTTGCACTCCCTTTGGCTGAGTTTTAAACTTACTTTTGAAATATATAAATGTATTTATGACTTTAAGGGAAAAAAACAATATACATAGTTAAAAATGCTATTTTATAGATCAAATAATCGAAAAGGTACTATTTCAAAGAACATCGCTATATACGCAATCGAAGTATAGAAGAGTCCTTATTTCCTTATATAAATATTCAAGGATCAATCAAAAACAAACTTATTAATGAAAGTATTTCGGGTGGCGCCGTAGCTCAGTGGCAGAGCGCTCGCTTCCATAGCGAGAGGTCCCGGGTTCAATCCCCGGTGTAACCACCTCTTTTATTTGGTTTTTGTAACAAAAACAGTCGCTCTGCAGTTTGCGCATCTCTGTTGCACTCCCTTTGGCTGAGTTTTAAACTTACTTTTGAAATATATAAATGTATTTATGACTTTAAGGGAAAAAAACAATATACATAGTTAAAAATGCTAACTTATAGATCAGTGGTCGGCACACACATACCATCACAAGTTTGCCTTGCATTAGTGTGAGTGTAACAAACACGAAGTTTGCGCGCGGCGTGCTGAAGCGAGACGTTTCTCTGCTTTGCACTGAGATCCTCTGCCGCAGCAACAAAAAAGCGAGCCGAAGTTGAGAAAAAAATTACCCGAAGACCCATGCCGAAGTCACACGAACATGTACGTTATACGTGAGCGAGCAGAGGATGGGCAGAACACTTCCCTATGCTCACTAGATAGGCCGCTGCCGACCACTGGTATATAGCGATGTTCTTTGAAATAGTACCTTTTCGATTATTTGATCTATAACAGTGGTCGGCAGCGGCCTATCTAGTGAGCATAGGGAAGTGTTCTGCCCATCCTCTGCTCGCTCACGTATAACGTACATGTTCGTGTGACTTCGGCATGGGTCTTCGGGTAATTTTTTTCTCAACTTCGGCTCGCTTTTTTGTTGCTGCGGCAGAGGATCTCAGTGCAAAGCAGAGAAACGTCTCGCTTCAGCACGCCGCGCGCAAACTTCGTGTTTGTTACACTCACACTAATGCAAGGCAAACTTGTGATGGTATGTGTGTGCCGACCACTGCTATATACGCAATCGAAGTATAGAAGAGTCCTTATTTCCTTATATAAATATTCAAGGATCAATCAAAAACAAACTTATTAATGAAAGTATTTCGGGTGGCGGCGTAGCTCAGTGGCAGAGCGCTCGCTTCCATAGCGAGAGGTCCCGGGTTCAATCCCCGGTGTAACCACCTTTTTTATTTGGTTTTTGTAACAAAAACAGTCGCTCTGCAGTTTGCGCATCTTTTTGCACTCCCTTTGGCTGAGTATTTAACTTACTTTTGAAATAGCTAAAATGTTTTGCTTGTTTTTCAATTTTAATTGTTTCTAACCAGTTTTATGAAAATTAGAAAGTATGTATTCTCTGCAAAACTTTTTTATTTTAATAATTTGTTTAGAAAAATAGTTTAAAAATTCCAACCCAAACTGTTTGCAATAAAATTGTTCATTAAAATGTTGCTTTACATTTACACAGCAGAACAAAGTCACAAATTTGAACAAAACAAACGGAGAACAATTTCACTTGCCCAGTTAGTTTAGCAACTTCAAATCCCTAGCCATGAAAATTGTATCTGTTTGACAAAGTAAAAAACACCATAACAGCACAGTTCACAGGTTTAACCCAGTCGCAGCCACAAAATACACACGGAGCAAATCTAGCTGGGATAATCCGAGCACACACTCAGAATGGGCGCCCAGTTGGCCGGCGAGACGCGTGCCGAGGGGGGCGGGGCCAAGGACGAGGGCGGGGCAGGACCTGTACCCATACCACCACCCCACAAGGAGCAGGACTACGCGGCTAAGCAGGCAGATAAGTCGGAAAAGCCGGACAAGGAGGAGCAGGAGCCTCCGAGGCAGCAGAACCACGACCAGGAGCACCCAAATCCGCAACTCGTATCCATGGAATCACAATCACCCAAGCTAATGGGGCACCGATCGAGATCGGCTAACATCACCCCTGACATCCAGCGAATGTGAGTATCCCAAATGTTCAGGAACCTATAATAATCAATGGGAAAATATCAAACAAATGGTGGGAAGTATTTGGGCTTTTGGGTCTTTAGTACTGCACTACACTTTAAAAAATGAAAAGGGGATTGAATACAACACTATGAATTCGTTTTTTATGCAACTTTGAAAACTTGTATTCATTATTGTTACATTATCTGAACTTATTTAGAAAAATATATTAAGATATATTTAATATTTTTAATTAAGTATCTTTAAGAAGATTACTTATAAAACAAATAAGTATTAACATTTGTGCAAATAGATATCGAGTAAAATACTGGAAACTAAAAACCGGAACAGACCTATTCATATATTTTTCCTAATAGGACTTAAAATAATTTAAATGGATCTAAAATTCATTAACTTTAAATGAGGATAGACCACAACAACCTTTTTGAGACGTCTCTTTCTAAAAATATAATTATAATGTATATTATATTTGTAATTTATAGCCCTGTTAACAGCGAAAATGCATTAAAGATACTTACAATTTAAATTTGCACTAAAGACCACTTAACCTTTTCAGAAGCGAGTCTTTAAAATGTATATAATTTCTGGAGTTTAAGGGTGCTCTGCCAGCAGCGAAAATATAATAGCTCATTAATAAATAAACGTAATTGGAGTTTGCACTACGATGCACTATTTAATTTCACCCCGAGTGGGCGATATTAAATTCACTTACCCCCCCCTTTTGTGTGTTTCCAGGCCAACGGAGGCCATCTACGCGGAGTTCGAGCGGCTGGTGCAGCGGGTGGAGGGTTCCCTGAAGGAGGTGGTGGAACCCCCCTGCGCCGACGTGGCCGCCCGTCTCCAGAGCTGCCTACAGGCGCACCGCCAGCGGTCCTGCAACTGCTTTCCGGCCATGGAACAGTACCGCAACTGTGTGCTACGTGCCACCCAGAACCGTGTGGATGATCTGGCGGATCGGGAGCCACCAATGATCCCAATAGTGCCGCCCCAGCCGATGCCACGCCCCGCTGTCCCACCGCCCAACCAGCGGTCCAATCGCCGTTGGTGGAAGTTCTGGACCTGGTTCCGCTAGCCCGAGATCTGCACTTTTCGATCCCCAATCGTTGTCCCTTCCACCTTAAGGAATTTCCAACCCAAGCACAATAAAGAAAAAGGGCTTTATTAATTAAGGACGTAGACTTGAATCCATTTTACTGGTTGTTTTCTGGGGTGCAGCAGGTGCAGCCACAAGGATGACTGTTGCCAGTGAATTTTGCCACAGTGGCTGCTCTGAAATTCGATAGGGCACCTATTAGTCCGGGCCCTGGGAAAATTGCAAATTTTCATTTTTGCCAGAGCGTTGGGATAAGTATCTTAGCAGAGTAACTTAAATCCAAGGGGGTGGGTTGATTTTGGGGGAAAGTATCCACAAAGAATATTCTGCGGGGGCTTTTTAAGCTGAAAGATACCTTAATTTCAAAGATACTTGTGCATTTTGTGGAGTTTAAGCTATGAGTTACAATTACACATTTTATCTATAATCCAGCTATAATCTCTATAAAGCTGTTTTTAAGTAGACAAGTTTCTTTAAATATTTATTGATTGGATATTATTTTTTTTAGAGTGCAATAATATATTTTTATTCAGTTTAATAACCATTTTGAGCAGAAATAAAATATATCTATACTACTTTTACCAGCCATCATATACCTACTGAATTTACAACTTATTTACCAATCAAGTTGCCTTAAAATAGCAAATACAACTCGATTAAAATGCAAAATGAGCCCCTGGCTTATCAGAAATATGACAACAAATTCGATTTGATTGTAAATTGCAGCCTCGTGCGGCGTAAACAATAAAAATGGTAATCGGTTTTACCCCTTTTGGAAGTTGCAAATTTAAATTGAATTGCAATTTAAACCCAAACCATAAAGTCAGTTTCGCATTTCGAAAATGCAACATGCACCGCAAACTGCACTCGTGTAATTCTATGCTTTCAATTTGTGCCAAGTCAGTGACTGCTTTATGTCCATCATAGCCGGCTGTCACTGTGGCGGACAGCTGAGAGGTGGTTCGTTTATGAAATGCAGATGCCCGGCTCCAGTTGCACATTAGCCCCGGGGTCTGGAGTCCCTACTACTTTCCTCCTCCTCCTGTACTTTCTCCTCAAGCTGCCTCTGTGTATCTGTCCATTCATTCATTTAAATGTCTATATCATGTGGCCAAAAGGGGGTAGAGAGTAGGTGGTCCGAGGTCCGGAGGCAGCCGAGAATGCAGAATTGCAATTTGCAATAAAAGTAAATCTGCTATGGCGCCGAGCTCTGGTTCCAGCTGGCTGGCTGGCTCCTTACATTGTTATAGCCCCACAACCCAAACCCCATATACCTATACCTATTCCAAAAACCATCTGCCGCCATATGTGGCCATCTCTGTGTGCGGTTTCGGGTTGAAAGCCTTTCGGGCAAGGTAAGCAAACATTAGAATTTATTAAATCCAACTCATGCAGAGCAGCCCCGCCCACTTCTTCTGGCCTGGCTCGAGCGCAGAAAAAAAAGGGGAGAAAAATTATAGCATATAAAACTCACCTTGCCACGGCTTCAGCAGCACATTCAACTTTTGGGCCAGGCCAAAAGCACACATACACCCCGGACTCAGATATAGCGGACACCAGATTCGCCTGTATTATCTTCACACACACACCCCCACATCCTCGTACATATTTGCCCTTACATAATCCAACTTTGCTTTTAGCATTTGGCAAAACAAACAAAACGCCGGTCGCCCAAAAAAGGAGTTCGCCTCCATCTGCACTGACCAAAAGCTGGCTGCTGTGGTATTCCCCGATTATAATGGTATATATATTTTAATTGCTTCTTTATATCCATTGAGAAACCCCCTCATAACTCAAATGGTTTAAAACATTCATGTATTGGAAATATTAAAAATAAATATTATTACTCCCAAGCTATCAACCCCAATAAATAAAATTTTTATATTACCAGGAACATCCATTTATTTAAAAAATTTCATATGTATAAAGTTGCATTTTTTACTGTGTAATGTAAAGGGTTTAAAGGAAAATTCTACAAAAATACTTGCAAGAAATATCGCAAATTGCATTCTTTTTTGGTCCCCTTTAAAAATCAATAAGGAATTAAAACATCTAACAACTTGACAAGCTCCCAAAAGTAACTGACTAGTTCAGTATTCTAATTGCATATAAAACAAACTATTAATGATTTGCAAATCCTGCAGTTGCAAACAAAAGTTCAGATATCAAAAAGTGCAACAAAACAAATATATACATGTTCTCATGTTGGTATTACACTAAGTAGTTTGTGAAAAGGCTTAACAAACATTTTTATTACACGCGTTTAGGCACTAAACGATTGTCTAAAAACAGAAAAAAACCAAAGATTAGAGAAAAATCCTGTATTTTTTACGAAATTGTGCGATTATTTGTTTAAGCAGGAACCAAAGTAAAATGCAAAAGAAATGAAAAACTGTCGTATTTGAGTTATTCGTAGGATTTGCCGGGTAAGTTGTTACTTCCCCAGGAAGCAGGCGATTTATTATCGCAACTTAATCTCACAAAAACACGTCAAACCGGAAAATCCTGCAGCTCGGTGGCCAGCCCCGCCCCCTTTCGCCGTACGCCCATAAAAAGTGCGAGGGGGGTTGGGTTTGGGGGGGTGTAGGTGTAGCATACATTTGGTCGCTCGCCGTTGGCTTCATAAAAAACCAACTACATGGAGTGCGCATAGCAACAAAAACATGCAGGCAAATCACAGTGTACAGCACACTTCACCCCCCTAACCCCCTTTTTTTTGGAACCCCCTTTGAAAGCCACACCACTGGCAATTTCCATTTGGTTGCCCTTATGCGGCAGTCTACACAGAAAAAAATATATCATGGGAACAGCATCTAAAAAATATATTTATTTTACATGAATTTGCCATTTCTGACTTAATCAATTTTTATTTTTATTTAATGCCACCCTTTTTATTGTCATTTATCTAATTATTAATAACAATTTTGATCCAAAATATAACATATTTTTTAATACATTTTTTTTTATATAAGTATTATAAAATAATTAAGATATATTTATATAATATTCAAATCATTTTTACACTTGTGATCTTAAAAAATTCTTGAGAACACTATGTAGATATACGATTTTTAAAAAAATATAATCTAATGTCCTCCATTCTATTGTCAATTATATATTTATTAATATAGGTGTATCTTAATCCAATTTTAAAATAAGTAAGTATTATCTAATAATGAAGAAAGTATTTTATTATAATTTAATTCTCATAACTCATAATCAAATCATTTTTAAGCCTCTAAAGAGGTTATGTTTTTAAGTATCTATATTCATTTTTGAGTAATTTATGTAGATGTTAAGATTTTTTTAAACATAGAAAAGCATCTTAAGAGGTCCTTCAAGTCACTTAGCTCTCTGCATACAAAATTTCGTGCTGTGCAATTCGTTTAGCCGTGTGTTTTCCGTTTGGCTTTTTTTGGTAACAGTTTTGCCCACTGCTTTTTTCTATTTTCCTCGTTGTGCCATAAAGATTATTATGAAAGTATTTTGCTAAGCTTTCTGAGTTGAGATGAGATGTGTCGGGTTGGTTTTGGGCTGGGCTGGCTGGGTTTTTGGGGAGTTGGGGGGTTGGTAGGGATAGGGTTTAGGGATAGGGATAGGGATTGTGGCGCCATCTCTGTTGCGCGCGCTATCTGGCGGAGCATCCGTCTCTGTCATGCCATTTGGCTGGCACTCTCGAGGCCTTAAGTGTGCATGCATTATGCCATGTGCAGGACGAGGACCCGGCCAGGACCCCCTCCCGAGTACCCCCTTCGAGTATAATATGCATGCATGGATAATTTATCGGTACACTGGCAGCACAGCTTTAAATGTGATTTAAGCCCCGGCCACGCCGATTGCCATGTCCCCTGCCATGTCCCTGTCCAATCCATTGGCGTTTTAGTTGTGCCGACCAACTGACAGCAGCTCAAATGCAATTAAATGGCCCGACCGCAAATCTCAACTGCACTTTGCACCGAAAAACAGGCAACTGTCAATGGTCATTGGTCAATGGTGGGCTTTGATTCTGAAATGATTCCATTGGGAGTGGGAGGGGGGCTTTGCATGTTTCAAAAGATTCCAAAATGTGCCTGGCCATATTAAATTAATTTAATAATAGATTTGGCCAAACCGTAGCATTTTTGTTAAATAAGGTTAATAAAATAAAGGTATTTTGTTAAATAAGGTTAACAAAATAAAGGAATGCCTTCTAGAATGTGTGAAAAAATAATGCATCCCTGAGGCTGTCCTCAAATTGCAAATATGTTCATAACCAATCATCACAAAAACTTTGGACAAACAGGTGATGAAATTGTAGTTTTTCAAGTTGCTGAAACTTTCAATGCAAAATATATTTGTTTAAGGAAAACAATGATATGCGAACCCTGTGGTAAAGGTGAAATATAATGACAAAAAAATGAAAAAACATTGCTGAGCCCGCGGGCCATGAATCATATGGCGATAAAACCTGGAAAAACCATGAAACCCTCATCAGGAACGTAAAACCCCCCACTCGACCCCAATTTCAGCGGCCTTAATCCGCTGTCAGGGGAACGAGGATTTCCGTGTAGCAGAGTGTAACAGCCTGGCTTGTTGCCCACGCCCATAACCATGCCCATGCCCCAGACCTTACGGCATTTTTGATATGCTTGTAGTTTCGGTGTTTTTAAGGGGATATGGGATATGGAAATGGGTCGGATGAAGCCGTCTTGGCGGGCATATGGAAATCGGATAGAGCAGACCCGGCCAAAGTTGTTTGTTTTTATGTTGTCTTCAGCCGCGTTGCATAAGTGCATTTGTCTGTTATCCCGACGAGCTTTTGTTTCGACCCCCCCCTCCTGTAGTTTTCCTCCTGCAGTTTTCCCAACCATACCCCCTTTTCCATTTTCTCACACTAGTCCAGGCACTTGTTTTCAACGGAATCAATTTAGCGTAAGAAGTTTCAGCTCCGAGCTTGAAGTTGTTGTCATGTGCAGGCCAGAATGGCGATGAGGTTGGTGGCCCGGGGGGGGGCGGAGGTCAGGGGTTACGGGCGGGTCAGGAGGGGTGCCCAGGAGGGGCCAAAAGTGTGGTGTGTGTGCGGTGCAATTATGCCAACGACAGCTGCCTGGCAGCCTCGTCGTCGCTCTATTAATCAAAAGTTATACAAAAAGCCAGCGAACTTCGCCACACGACTTGCCCCGCTTTTCCCCCCGGTTTGCCAGGCATTCGCCCCCGACTTTCCCGGCTTTTCCTGGCTTTTCCTGAGCACCATCGCCCTATTCCCAGCTCGATTTTCCCAGCTCTTGCTCCTGGCGCCGGCTTCACTTCCTCATCCTGTTCTTCTTGTTGTTTGCAATTTAACTTTGCTGTGAGCGAAGGCTCTTCATGAGTTGGCCCGAGCTTATGTGCGCAAACACATAGATGCACTCGAAAAAAAAATGGTTGTATTCCATTTAAATCCAAATATCATGAAGGATCTAAATTTATCTGTATTTTTACTCCCCCAATCGATATAAATTAATTTTTTTATAGTGAATCTTGCAGTGGAATGTATATAGAATGTATTTTTATTTCTAAAATGTATCTCTATTGGCATTCCATTTATTTATAAAAAAGGTTCTGTTTTTAAAAGTCTCATTAGACTTCTGATGTTTTTCACAAAGGGTTTCTTTAAAATTACAATTTTTGTTCACAAACTTTATTTCTTTTTCCCAATAAAATATGATATAATAAAAAATCGTATCAACCTTATCAACTGAAAATTCACTGATAATAGACCCGAAGGTTGGCTAATATTTTAGGCTTAATTCTGCTATATTGATTTAATGTTATAAATATTTTTGTAAACCCTTAATCCACATCTGGAAACTTTTTCAAGTGCTGAATATCAGTGTGTCTGTGTGGCTTTGTGAGTAAAAACAAGATATAATATTTTATGAAAGCTTTGGCAACCACTGCCCTCTCAACCCCCGCAGCTGCCTGGCAATGGACTGGGACTCATTGGCCATAAATAAATAAGGCAGCCAAACACAATCAAAAACCAATGAAGCAGACCAGCAGCCACAAATGACAGAAGGAGCTGCGAGTCGAGTCGAGTTCCTGAAGCCCAGTACCAGGACCGAGCAGCCCATCATCGTCGTCGTGTCAGCTTTTTGTCCTTGTCCTTGGGCTGCCAGCTCGAGTAGTTGGCCATGATTTAATGCCCTAATCTTTTCCATTCTTTTTTTTTTATTCCCCCTTGCTTTGCCAAAAATTGTTTCATTTTTCCCCAGATCTGTTATAAATTTCTTATGTAGTCTTGGGTCACTTAGCCATGTTATATAGTAGGAAAGATCAATGATCTGCGCATATAACTACACACTATTGCGAGTCCACCTAAACGTCCCCACTCAGTTTGAGTGACATTTTGTTAAAGTATTTTCGAGATATTTTTTTTCCAGCTGCAAGGAGGCGTTAACCTTAATGTTCTTCTATTTCCTGCAGAAAGCATAGTCCATACTAAGATATGTAGAAAATAAATTTTAGTAAATAGTATTTAATCAGGCCATTTTGAAAGAAATGGTATATTAGCTGTTGAAGACCTCCTTTGAACTCCGACTTACAATCTCGTCGAGTTCATCAACCTCTGTTCCAAGAACTGAAAAGCCAAGACGTGGTAGCTACTTTTATTGTAACTGAAGTTGAAGAATATGTTTTCTTATTAAAAACTCGTCAAACTTTGTGGCAGTATGATTTGTAATGCTTTAAATCATTTTAAATGTTCATAAAATTGTTTTAAAATATATTTATTTCAATTAACCCTTTGCTAACTTGCTTAAAAATATTTTTTTTTCCTTACTGTATACTTTTTATATTTTCAGAACCCACTCATAGGCTTAATACAATTTTTGAAATATTTTCTCGCCAGGTCAAGCAGCAGTAAATTGGTTCCTGGGTGATAATCTCAGAGATTGTCATGTCCTGGTGAATTGCAGGATGTGCAGCCTTGATGTCCTTCTGCTTTTCGATGGTCATCATGGTCTATGTTCTTTGCGTGAAATCGTCCTTCATGCGGATGATCAGCGATGGCGTGACGATGCCAAAGTTGCTTTTGTGATCCCAAATGTTCCTTGTGAAACTAGTATTGCCTCGCCCACTTATCCTGCATGTTTCAATTTTTCATTCCCGGCGGAAAGGTCTAAGGACTACTCGCGACTGTATTATTCTCGTTTCAACAAAGTTTCCAGCTTAATTCAATTTGCTGCAGCATTCTAACTCGATTTCGCGCGTTTATCGTTAGGCGACAACTTTTTAATTGCCAGGCGGCGAAAAAGGACACACACGCGCTCTATGTGTTCCATTTTGGTGGCGAGTGTAAAAGTGTTGAAGGCGGAAAGAGGGTCCAAAATTGGGAAAAGTTGTGGAATACAAATATTTAAACCTTTTACGATAGTTTGAGATCCCTAATTATTTTGCGGTATTATGTGATTAATTTTTAACAATGTTTCTTATATAAAGGAACTTTGTTGATTTTTAAAACCAAATTGGGAAAATAGTTTTAAAAAGGTAGGAGGTTTTGAAGTTGTTTCTAGTGGTACCTAAAAGTATGCAATCAAAATATGACTGTAACTTTCGGATACAAAATTTATTATAGCACAGTTTTATACACCTCCATATGTGATTCTAAGATTCTATTGAATTTTGTCTGTCTTCTTATATAGAGAACGAGAGCTAAATCAAAGATAAATTCCAACCACTTGAGTTCTTAACACGTTTCTAATTTCCAAAGCCAAATTAGGTTTAAGCTGATTATTTTCACAAGTTAAACTGCCGAAATCCCGGTCATCTGAAAAGCTCACTTTGACGAGGGATCTGCTTTAATTTTGGCGCTTCGTGATGTGCTTTTCATTTGCCCTAAACGCTTGCGCCATTTGACTTAATGAAGCTTAAAGACAATAAAACGCTTAAGCACACAACTTAGCCACGCCCCCTGCCGCCCCCTCACACACACACACACACACAGTGACAAAACATTGTGTCAACGTCAAACGTCTTTTTCTTGCAACTTTCTGCGCTCGCGTCATAATTTCTATGAATTTTATACACTTTGATAAGCATTCCATTGGCATGCGAGGCACGTTCGTGTTGCCACCCCCCTGGAAAAGCCCCTAAACACCCCCCTCCTACCCCTACCCCCGAAGCATTACCCCCTCCCACCAGCTGTTTGTTTTGCGAACTTTTGTCGCCATCCATGTAAATCAGGCCAAGCGACAATTAAACGCGCCAAGCACGACAATACTTAGAGCTAATGGCCACGGACCTGAACCTCGGACAATCAAAAAAAAATGGGCAAGGGGGCGGACTCTTAAGGGGGAGGGGGCGGTGACCACACGAAAAGAAATTCGATCTGAATCCAGATAAAATTTGCCGAAAAACGATATAAGTTGTAACTCACTTAATATTATACTAATATTTTAATTTATATTGTTCAACTTTTCTATTTAGAATTATAAACTTTTTTTATATTAATATGATTTAATAGAATATGTATCTAAATTTTATAAAGTATTTATTATTATTTACATTATTTATGTATTATTTAGTGACACAGAAAAATCAAGGGTCTTGAAATCAGCCATGAAGGTGTCTAAAAGTATGCAACAGTATATTTTGCATTATGAAATCTGCATATTTTAAGACAGTAACATAAGTAATTTACATTTTATTATTATTACTAATTAAGTATTTATTATTATTTACATTATTTATTTATTATTTATTGACACAAAAATATCAATTGTCTTGAAATCACCTTTTAAGGTGTCTAAAAGTATGCAACAGTATATTTTGCATTAGGAAATCTGCATATTTAAAGACAGTAACTAAGTAATTTATATTGTTTTATTTTAAAAGATATGTTATATATTTTCGCATTGCCTGCCTTTTGTTCTTTTTAGGAATATACACAAATAGTTTTTTTAAATTAGAATAAAACTTCTTTCACCATTCCATGATCGTGTCACAGTAATTTTTCTCGCAGTGCAGGCCAAGCCTTTGGCACTTCCGCTCCCATTTCCGCTCGCTGGCCGAAAAGTGTAAACAATTAAATTTTAATTAGAATTCGCATCGCTTGACATGCGACATGGAAATGGACGAAGGCAGGAAAATGTCAGTTGCCAGTTGTCCGGAAAAAGGGGGTCGGGGTTGAGGGGGTCTTTGGCAATGCCTACGCCACCCGGTGAAAGTGTCCCCAGCCACCCAACTCGTCCACCCACTTAACCCCTTCACCCAAACCGCACTTCCGATCTGCGCCACCGACACACAGACATTTCATTTCCGTTCTCGTCTGCTTGTTAATTTATTGGGCACCTCCAGACCCTCGGTCCCCCCCTCCCCCACCCCCTCCAAAAGGACCTACAAGTACCCAGTACTGGAATATCCCCCATCCTACGATATTCGACCTCCTGCTGCTGCGGCTGAGGTGCTCGAAAAGAGCTTGTAAATTAAACGGCTGACAGTTAATAGAAAACCGAAAGCCTCTCATTTGGCACATTTGCGGCCTGTGTCTTATATACGCAGTACGTACTGTATATACAGTCGGCAGTCGGTGCTGCGGTTTGATGGATTGCCGGCTTAGTTTTAGCCAGTTAACTGCCGCACTCGACAATTTATGCCCCCAATTCCGGAAGGTGTCGAGGCCCGTAAAATACGAGGTGGCAAACCGGATGGCGGGTCGATGCCGGGGCATCTCAAATTTTAATGCCCGAATTGTGGCTAATGAAAACGTCTAAAAGTGCTTGGATGATTTGTCGATTTCCTTGGGTGGCCTAACAAGGCCATAAAGATTACGGGTCAGCAACGAGCAAATAATACACGCGGCAAATAAACGTAATACGGGGTCAATAAACGATGTACATTGTTTGTTTGTTGGCCCTCAGCAGTGGGGTGATCCTGATTCAAGTGGTAGGATTAGGGTGGCCCCTAATCTATATATTTCATTTTGGGAAACTATGTTCCACTGACATGTTTTACCATTTATAACTAATATGCTGGATTTACCTTGGGGTTTTCATTTACTTAATTGAGTTACATTTCAAATATTGTATTCATAAATTAAACATTTGTATTTGCCATATGTATAAAAGTCGTCTTATGTGAATTTACGACTGAAAACTAAACTAAATAAATCCCTAGGATATAGGAACACTTAAAGATTTATTTAACGAGTGAAAACTCCTGGAAATTCTAATTTGAGAATTTCAGCTTTATGTGTTTTGTCATTTAATAGTTAAAGTCGTTTTAGTTGATATATTTATTTTTATATTTTTCTTAAGTTTATGTACTGCCTGTCACCTATTTAAGTTCACTTTTTGTTACCTGCTGAGACTTATTGGCAGTTCCATCCCGTTTAACCAGCTTCCCTAATCTCCGTGTTGGCTGCAATTTTAGATCGGATCTGGAGAGTTCCGGTGCTAAACCGAATAAACCCGGTGGACTGCTGTGCTGTCCCAGCTAATTTCGCAGTGCCCGCGGATCCGGAAGACGAAGTGGAAATCGCAGCCACGTCGCAACAGCGGGTTAATCCAAACTGTCGCCGGAGTTGGCAGGCTGACGGGTCCGGAGAATATAAACTGGAGTCCGTAGTCCGTAGTCCGGAGTTGACCCAGTTTACGCCAAAGTTATGGCGCTGAACGGAACTTGCAGCACATTTCCTGCTTTCGTGTGAAGGATGAGCGGATGGGATGGGGGGGACCTAAGGTCCCAAATCCCTAATCCGTAAACCCAAAACCCTCCCCGGGAACCCATCGATGTTTATGGGATGCCACTAAATTTCGATAACAATAAAATATGATTTTTTTGCCTGGTGGGGAAATCAAAGAGCGGGGTGCGCATACATAAAGGGAAAACACGAAAAGAAATTAAGGAACTGGCCGGAACCCGGAAAAAGGACACCAAGTCACTGTGAATCGGGATGGCGTAAAACAAACAACAACAAATATGTCTATATAAAGGAAAAATAAACTCAAGTTCAAAGATGGGTTTTCCGGCCAAACAAATGTCAAATGCCCTACCATAGCCGAAAAAAACAAGGAAAAGAGTTCGATTATGTTAGCTTGAAAGTGAAAAATGCAAACTTTTCCAGGGAACTGGCAGCCTGTTGCCCAAAGCTAAT
Organism: Drosophila suzukii; assembly: GCF_043229965.1. Lineage (NCBI taxonomy): Eukaryota > Metazoa > Arthropoda > Insecta > Diptera > Drosophilidae > Drosophila > Drosophila suzukii. Next base: position 19,457,201 of record NC_092084.1, read on the forward strand.
ATACCCAGTTCGATCGACGAGGCACAGATCCAACAAAGCGCAGAGTAAATATTACAAAAATGTATTACACAAGGCTTTTTTGGATAGGCGCGGGTGTGGCGGCAAATGGGGAAAAGGAAAAATGGCAGACGTGACAAAAATGCTTAAGTGAAAAGTTACGAGCAAGCGGCGGAAATCGCTTTTCCCCCAGCATCTTCTGTTTCCCTTTTCTTTACTTTATTTTGCTTGTTTTCCAAGAGCACCCCCCTCCCCTCTCCACTCAGTTACCACTCCCCCCGGAAAACTTGTTTCGCTCATTTCGTTTTCCCTTCTCCAGCTTTTTTCGGCAGCGTTACGTTTTTGTTTTGCTCTCGCAGCTGCTTAATATTTTCTTGTTTACGCTTTCCTCGGCAGAAGTGGAACCAGTACACTGAGAGAAATTCCCCTTCAAATGTGATCTATTTTAGCTGGTAAAACCAAAAGCTTGTTATATAGAATATCTATCATAAATATTTTAATTCTTGCATGTCTTACATGTTACCATCACATTGTTTTTTAAAATTTCATATATTCTATATCCACACCTTTCTGTTCCCCCAGTTTTAAAATTAAATAGGTCTGAACCACGCCATATAAAAAACCAGTTTTTGGTTTTTAACTAAGGCATTTAGTATTTTTTGTTTGAATCAAAAGAGCAAAACCAAGGCTTAATACATTTTCCATTAAAAACAAAGTAGTTCACACAAAATATAACAATACAATAATAATGTATATTTGAAATGTCATGAAAGGACAAAAATATTGCTAAGGACTTAAGTCGATCTGAGATATAGAACTTTTTACCATAGAATGACTTCCAAATCTGCGATTATACATTTAAAACGAATAAAAATACTTCCTAGCCAAAAAAAAGCATTTATTTTTTGTTACATGCCATTAGTACAATAATAAATCCGTATAAAATGTATATGTTGTTTACCTAAGGCGTTCTAGAAAAAAATTCCTAAAGTTCTTACCTGCAAGCATTTTAATTTTTTTTTAATTACATATGACAACTAAGGCAATCTTTGTAAGTACCCCTTTTTAAGAAAAATTAATTTTCTTGTAATGTTTAAAATCAGTTGGAGTAGTAAAAAAAGTTTTATAAGTATGATTTAGGCTCCTAAATCACTATATTCTTATTAAAGTACTTGATATTTCGGATACAAGCGGAATAGATTTAAAATGTATTAGTTGGTATCATATGTACTCCCCCAAAAACAATTGTTTTTGAATCTGTTCAGAGTTAAGAACAGCCTGTAATGCTTGATTGCATTATCCTTTAGCAATTTGATATAAATAAGTTTTCTCTTCGTGTGGTTGAAGGGTTTGGTGGTGCGGGAGGCGAGTGGTGCTGCTGGTGGCGCCCCGCTGTTCATCATCCCGGGGGGTGGTGGTGGTGGTGCGGGCGGTGCTTGGGGGGTGGTGGCCTGCTCCTGGCTGCTGTCAAACTTTTCACGCACGCCCGCTGACGGCGAGCGATTTCCCGGGTAGCACGGGTTGAGGACGCGCACTCCAAATCGATTTCCGCTTCATTACGCCACCGCTTATGCGGCGCCCCCGAGCGCCCAACCAGGAGCGGATCGAGGGGGGTAAGGGGGATGGGAATGACGGCCCTGGTAGCACTCCCAATCGTATCAATCATCTTTCAGAAACACTTTGCACACCCACGCACGCCACTCACGCCGCCACATAAGCCCCAAAAGACAGCGAGTAAGATGTGAGTTCCCTCGAAAATATTCGAACTCATATGTCAGAGACAAGACCCGCAAATTGTTTGTTTGCTTTTGCATGCCATTCTGCCATCCATCCACTCGAAAACAAACCCCCAGACCGCCTGTTATTTCAGGCCGCTTTCATGTCATTTTTCAAGTTTACACAAAATATTTCAAGTGTTTGATGTCTTTTGCACCCCAAGCGCATCAATTTCCGCCCGATTCCCCTTGGCCATGCAAAGCACTTCACTCTTGAGATCACCGATTCAGATACAGCTACAGATACATCTACAGATACAGATGCTGATTCGCAACTAATGTTCTTTTCGTATTTTTTTTGGTGGGGCTGCCTGCTGCACAAGCAACTCAATTAAAATGTAAGGCAACCGCAAGAGGCAGCGTAAAAAACGTATAAATATGGCGTATACGCCGCGTAAATCCATAATTGCATTTGTTTGTTATCGCCAACGCCACTTGACCGGGCGGGTTGAAGGGGTGGGGGTGGCTTGGGGGTGGTTGCCTGGGCGGTCGCAAGGTGGATCCAATAACAACAAGCCAGTGAACAAGCCCCATGAAACCCTGCTTTCGCCACGTACCGATAAACGTTTTCCCCAGCTAAATTGCCTCACAAAGAATCAAAACATTATTAATCTAATCACATTAAAATTATAAATCACGCGATTGAGTTACAAATCACAAGAGTTTTCCATTCATAGATCATTTTAATGGACAATTTTGTAAAAAGGTATGTTTATAATAGAAAAACATATATTAAAAATTCTTACATATATTTTCGGTTCATTAAATTAAGAATTTTAGAGAGAAAGGCCAATTCCCAGATTCTATAGTGATAAAGTTAGAATTAGAAAGGATGTAAAAGTTCATAAATTTCGGATTAACCACACGAACAGTTCAGAAACTTTCTGCTAATATTAATATTTTCAACATTTTCGAACTTAACAGAACTGAAATGCATCATCATTCAATTAATCAAATTTTATTAAAGGGGACGTAGCTCAGTGGTAGAGCGCTCGCTTCGCATGTGAGAGGTCCCGGGTTCAATTCCCGGTGTCTCCATAAAGGTTACGCCTTTTTTATTTCGATTTTGTAACTTCCACAATCAGTTTCAAAAACATTTCAATTTTTTTGGACTGCTCGCTTTGCGTTAGGTCTTCGTCTAAAGATGTTTCTTATCCAGTGTTGGAAATCTGCTAAGTTCGTATTTAAGGTTGCAATGTGACCATTTAACCCGGCTTTTTTGATTGTCTAGTATTTTCTAGATTATTAAACTTGTAAGTTTATTAAGGGGGCATAGCTCAGTGGTAGAGCGCTCGCTTCGCATGTGAGAGGTCCCGGGTTCAATTCCCGGTGTCTCCATAAAATATTATTTTTGTTTTGTTTGTATCACATTCACAAAATTAAATGCTGTAAAAGAGTAAATTTACAACCAAAGTAATTGTAAAATTTAAAAATTTTAATTTTCTAAAAATGTATTTATTATTTCATTTTAGAAATGAATATACCAAGCTTTTAAGTGATTTATAATTGCGGGACTTTGAAGAGGTTTCTTGGAGAAATCGCTTTTCAGCAGGACAATCCGGGCCAGGATGTTTTTATATGCATTTCGTTGCATTTCCACTTCAATTTGAACGTGCAATGTATTTTTAAGCACTCAACAGGGCGGTCCAGAGTGTGATGGGAGGGGGGGTTTTGTGGGGCGGTACTACCCCCATTACCGGCCCCCTCCCCCCCACTTTTCGGTGGCAACAATTGCCAAGTGCAGCCAGCAGTGATGATCATCAGCAGCGGCAGCAACATCATGATGATTGCCACTTGAGCGAGTTTTTCCGCTGAGTTTTCTCTGCTCGCTTTTCCTCTTTTTTTTAACCCACTGAGAGCACCCACAGTTTTCCCCGCCCCCCAGCATGTGTGGGTGGTCAATTATTTGTTGCTACTTTATAAACTGCCACCGCTTTTGTTGAATCTTTAGGAACAGTCCTACCCAAACTGCTGCATAAATTTGCGACCCAGTTCCGTTTTTTTTCTAGCCAAAAACCAAAGGTGTAACTTGAACTCTGCGGTTCGAAACGTGTCCCTGGCTGAATATGAAAATTGGTAAATCTGCAAATCGGGAAATCAGGAAATCACACCCTTAGAAAACTCCAAGAAGCGAGGCGCAAACTTTTCATATAAATTACAGGCAATAATATTTATTTAAAACTCTCTGGTGAAACGAGTTGGGGGAATTCCCACCTTTTGTTGTCCCTGGAAGAAAGCAAAGGGCACACAAGCAACTGATCCGAGCATTTTCGGTAATTTGAAAGTAATTCGTTTAAAGAAATTTACGTGATTTGCCTAACAACCGAACAAAGTCCAGGGACTTGAGTGAGTGGAGTCGGAGTGCCGGGATATTGAGTTGTTCAATGACACGCCATCTTTCCCGGGGCGGGTTAATATGTGCGCCGTTTGCGTGCCACAGAATTATTGCCTAATCACTGCTCAGGGTCCTTTTTCTGGCCGGGATGAGCAGAGATTGGATGGCCAAGGAGATGGAGATGGAGATAAGGATGGACTTGGACCACCACTAGGCCAGGCTGCTGAGACATCGGCGAAAGCGGCGAAAGTAGCCGCAAGTAAAAGTTTCTTCCCTCAGCCAATTTGGAGCCAAAAGAAAATTTGTAGGCTATAGAAAGTTTTGCCCCTTAACCCCCCGCTTCTGACCAAGCTTCGGCGAGGAACTTCTCCATATATAAGTGCTGGACACGGCGAGAAAATCGAATGGGAAATGGTATTTATAAAGCTATTTTAAAATATTTTATTAAATATTTTTAAGATGATATGGTGTCTGTAACTGTTTTGTGGATAGTGTGACCAATCAATGGATAGTGTGACCAAGGTAAATCGATTTAAAGAGTTCAGTGGTTGATGAATGCAAAATGAAGCTGCCATTTAGATTTAAAACCAAATTATTACTTCATTATATCTTTAATATCATCAATAATATCTTTTTAGTAAATACTCAAATTTGTATAAATGAGTTTAAAGGTAGAATCTAATATAAATTATTTAGATTTAAGTATTTACTTAAAAGATATTAAGGATGTTTGATTTTATAGAATTTTAATTAAGAGCCATTTATAAGGAAGAGTAGTTGTTGTAAGGGTTTTTAGATACAGAAGATTTCTTTTAGCCTTAAGGAATTTTATCGAGAAGCTCTCTATATAAAACTGGCTCTACAGACCCCTAGACCAATAGTTCATAATAGCAAACTGAATAGTCATCCTATTCTGGCGGTGCATATCTGTGTGTATATATCTTAATGTATACCTACAGTGTTTTTGTCCCGTTTAGTCTATCTGTTGTTTAGTGGCCCTGCGGCAGTCGAACGGGGGGCGTGGGCGTGGCCTAGGGCGTTTTGGGCGTCTGGGCGTGGCATGTGAAAAAGTTTTCGCCGAACGCCCGTCTACCAAAATAAACAGCCAACAATGGCAAGTGGCAGCGGTTAAGCTGACAGAATGCTGCTGAATGCGGGATGGTACAGGGATCTGCAGGATAAGGCGCTGAAAACTCGGGGCCAGCGGCAGGCAGTCGTCGGAAAAGTCGGAAAACTCGTGGAAAGTCGGGATAGTCGCTCAGTCGCTCAGTGGTAAGAGCACAGAATGAAAACAAATTGTGTTTTATATACTTTCCATTAGGGTTACTCGGGCGAGGTCGTTCCTTCGGCGACGATGATGATGATGGGGACTCCTTGGCCGGATGATGGATAATCAGGCGACTCAGCTCCGAATAAAGTGATAAAGCACAGCGTGACGAAGAAGTTCAGGTCGGATGACTCGTGGCCCCCAGCACTGTGGTCATTTTAGCCCCAAAAACGATTGTCTACCAGATTTCATTGAGTTACTCGTCTACAAATTGCCTGAGTTCCATCCAGCGAACGAGCCAAGTGATAAACATCGAGTGAGTGATGTCCGGTGATTAGGACGAAATCACCAAGAACTTATGATTAGGGTGTCTTTAGATTACTATGTTTATATTTAGTAAAAGAATGTAATGCCAGAATGAGTGGTCTTAAGAATTGTTGGTAGTACGAGTTAAGCCCTAAAAGATCCTTTAAAATGGTACAATAACCAAAACAATATAGTTGAAAGTGATATTTTAAAAACGAATTAAACACAAAGGTACTGTTTCAAATAAAACCGCGAAACCCAAAGTCTTTATACGGAAGAGTCCTTATATTCTTGAAGATATTTTTAATGATTAATTAGAAGGAAACTGATTAATGAAGAGGTGTCAGGTGGGGACGTAGCTCAGTGGTAGAGCGCTCGCTTTGCATGTGAGAGGCCCCGGGTTCAATCCCCGGCGTCTCCATAACCATTAACAGTTTTTTAATATTTTATATTATTGTTTTTAGTGCCAGCTTTGTCTGCGAGTGGGGAGAGCTTGCTTATGGTTTTCGAAAACCAAATTCCATTTTTATTCTATTTTTATTTAATTATTTTATTTTTTTGCAGTTGAAATTTATGTTTTTCAGCTTTCAAAACCACTAGTTGGAAATGGGTGAGCGCGATAACTCAAAAAGTTAATAAGCCGGCATAAAAAATAGAATTGCTGGTTGTCCGCCGCATCACAAACAGTGCACAACAGCGGTCGGCATACACACTTCGATAAGTTATCCAGTGCAACTCAATTGATTACATGTCGATTGATAATTTAAAGTATCGTTCGAACGTTTAAAAAAAGTCATGAAAAAAGGTTTAAGCTCTTGAAGATCTTTCGTCCCTGTGGAAAGGAAGAAAAAGCGTTTTTGCTGATATTTTTGTTTTTCGTAGTATTTTGTGAAAATTTGAACTTAAGTAAACTTAAACTGTCAATTATTTGAAATGTTTTCAAGGGGACGTAGCTCAGTGGCAGAGCGCTCGCTTCGCATGTGAGAGGTCTCGGGTTCAATTCCCGGTGTCTCCAAATCCTTTTTTATTATTTTGAGAGCTCCGGAGAGTTTTGAAGATCTTTTGTTCGTTAGAAAGATCGTTTATGTTGTATTCATAAAATCTTGAACTTAATTAAACAAATGTCAAACATGCTTTCAAGTATCGTGGTAGAGCGCCCGATTCAATAGTGAAACAGCTGAAATCCTGATTTTAGGCAAAAAAAATCAGCGTTTTGGCTGGCATATTGCAAAAAAGGGTCACAATGAGGATTGTCATACCTCGCTGAGCTCGTTGTTTAATTTCCAATCCATTGGTTTTCAAACCTAGAAATGTTTAATTTTTCACAGTTTTTACAAAAAAACATGATGCCAACCCTATAAGAACTGCGAAAATTGATCCAAAAATAAATTTTCTTTAGCTTAGGAAGCAAGTTACTCAAAACAGTCGGTCTCTTAGGTGTACGCCTTGATTTGGCCAAACTACGATCGAAAAAACGGTGAAGAAAAATGGTATTTTTGACTAAAATCAGAATCTCGCATTTTTGACAAAATCGGAGTACCATTTTATTGCCATTAAAAGTCAGTTTTTTGGCTGCTATGAAGTAAATAAACGTCAGATCGAGGAATGTCATACCTCGTTGAGCTCGTTGTTTAATTTCCAATCTATTGGCGTTCAAACCTAGAAATTTTTAATTTTTTGCATTTTTCACCAAAAAACATGATGCCGACCCCATAAAAAAAGAAAAAATTGGTCCAAAAATAAATTTTTTTTAAACTGATTTGGTTCGTTAGCTTGGTAGCAAGCTACTCAAAACAGTCGGTCTTTTAGCTGTACGCCTTGATTTGGCCAAACTACGATTAAAAAACCTCATAAAAAAACAATATTTTTGGCCAAATTTGATTTTCTGGAATTTCAAAACAACCTTTATAGAACTTGAAGAAAATTATGCGAAATATTTCAAGGGAACGTAGCTCAGTGGTAGAGCGCTCGCTTCGCATGTGAGAGGTCCCGGGTTCAATTCCCGGTGTTTCCAGTGTTGGAAGATACATTTTTTGTTTGCCTTGTATATTTGGCGTAATTATAATTTATAATATATATTTAAAAATACAACTTTTTGCCCAGAAAATTGTGTAATGAAGTCTTGAGTGCCCCTGATTTGTGTACGACCCTATATACATAGATGGCTAGCCAAAATTGAAATATTAAGCCAAACAAATCAGGCTGGCATTCGACACGCGCAACGTTTATCAGTTTTGCTTTTTATTATTTTTTTGGCAACGGAGTGTGCAGCGCGCACACATACACGCACCAAACCGGAAGTCGGGGCGGAAGCGGAAACAGACGAAAGGGCTGAAAATGGCCGGCGGCAACGATGATGATGATGCCGTCTGATGTTGCTCATTCCGATGGCTGGAGGAAAACGAGTTGGAAAAACGACGAGGACGAGATGGTGGAGGAGTGAAAGGAGCTCACGCGCTCATTGACGTTGAGCAACGCTTATTGGCGTACTTAATCCTTTTGGCAAATTCCAATAAATTACCAGGACCGGAGACAGACGGCGGCATCAAGGCCAACGGCGTGGCATTGGCCAAAACATTATCCTCTGGGAGTCGTAGAAAAGGCAAAGCACAAAAAAGAAGCACAACGGAAAAAATCATCAATAGGCCATGATGAGTTTCTGATTGCAAAGCAGCAAAAAAAAGGGGCGGCAGTTGGAGGAAATGGAAAAGTACGTGGGAAACTGGGAAACTGGGCTGACAGCGGACTCCATCGATGTCGATGATGGTTCCCTGATTGTCCGAACGATGCGGCCATGTCACACGGGTTAGCCGGGAGTTTGGGAGTCCCGAAGTCCGGGGGTTCCATAGTCCCTTCTCCAGGAGACTTGGTATTGAGATTGGTGACTTTGGGCCAGTCATAAAATCGAACTGACATTTTATGTTTGCCCGGGTGCCTACCTTGAAGTCAAGGGCGAACTTAAATTGAATGCCAGCCCGCGCCGAATATACTGCCTTCTACACTCGGAAATATATTTACAAAAACTTTCCAGTGCAACTTTTAAGCAAAACGATTTTTAAAATTAAAAAAGTAAAATTAAATAAAATTCAAAATATTTTTGATTAAACAGTCATTGAATTTCCAAATCAAATTACTTTGTAAGTAATTGTATTATGTTTGAACATACAAAAAATGAAAAGTCAAATTTGCTTAGAAATGCTGTCATTAAAAAATTCAAAATATAACATAAATGTAAATTTTTTACATCTTGATTTATGTCTCATCTTTTTAAAATAGTTATGTATTTTATATGTAGAATGGTATTCATGAAAGGTAGTTCTTGAGTTTTGAGGTGAATATTTATTTCCTTAGATATCCTTTCGCAAGACAAAATTGCTACAATTTTTTTTTAAAAGAAGCTTTCATAATTTACATTGTTCTGTAGAATGTAGAAATATTATTGAGACAAAATGGTAGAAGCTGTAGCATCTCAGGCCTTATGCTTAAATGTGGCTATACAATAAGTCAGTTACTTTGTTGCTTAAGTAAAATAAATATGAACATTTAATAAAAATATAAGTTAATTATTTAATAGTGCAATTTTGGAGAAACACTATATTTTTCCTAGATTTTCTCGCAGTGTTGGCCCTGTCTGTTGCTGTATTTTATGGGATTGTGCGCTGGCTTATCTCTGGCTCCACTGGCTCCGCTACTCCCTCCGCTCGTCCGCCGTTTTTATTGTAAATGCTTTGCATATTTTTGATTGGCTTCCCGACCCCTGGCCAAATAAAAAAACAATAAGAATCCCTTGTTCCTGCCTTCCTTTAATTTTATTTGCCCCACTCCAGCTACTCCAGCTGCTCCAGTTACTCCAGTTACTCCAGCTACACTGGCTACTCCAGCACCTCCACCTCCGGCTCGTTGCCCAGAATTTTGCCCCCAAACACGCTCCGATCGATGCGCCAACAATGGGCCAATAGAGGTGGATAGTTGATCAGCACCCTGGCCAGCGCCATGTTGGGCAACTTGGTGGTCATGATGGTTGCCACATGGCCGAAGACCAGGGAGTCCAGCGCACAGGGCCGCGATCCACAGAAATAGGACTCCTCCAGCTGGTTCTGCTCCATCTGGTCGACCAGTTGGTCGGCACAGACGCCCAACTCGTGGAGCACCTGGTCGTTGTCCAGATCATCCCACTGGTAGACCTTCAGTATGCGCATCGCCTCCTTCTGCTTGGCCCACCGACGGAGCATACTCAAGGGCCACGGACGAGCAGCCCCACTGCGCGGTGCCGTGTACCACTGATAGTTGACCGCATCCACGAAGCTCATGTGAATCTCGGTCAGAGTGAAGACGTTCTCCACATAGTTCACCAGACTGCGAACATTATCGCGCTGATCCTCGGACATCCAGCTGCCCAGGGCGTGGCCCGCCTGCATGGTCTCCACCTGGGCCACAATGGGCTCGAATTCAGCAAAGGTCTTGACCGGGCCCAAACGGAGGAGCGGCAGGTGGGTCAGCCGGCCACCCGGCGACATGAACTCCGCATTGTCGCTGATCTTCTCCACAATCGGCAGGCCACACATACGCAGGTAGGTCTTCACCGCCAGGCAGCTGGAACGCTCCGGAAGCAGCAGTTGACTCTCTTCCGGTGGCTGGTATAGTTGGGCATCCGCCGGCCACGCCTCCTCCGCCTTGCCCTCCGGCGACTGCGACAGGGCAGCGGTCAAGTTTTGCTCCAAGCTCATGGTTAAAGTGCCGGAAATTTTGACTACTTGCTTTTGGGGAAAGTCAATTCTGTTCAATGGGATAGCTGACACTTATGGCAGTGGTGACTCTTTTAATATATTTTATTTTAAGATGTATTGAAATATGTATTTTGAAATATTTTTCATAACTTGAAAATTTATGCAAGCAACGTTTATCCATTAAAATATTTTAAATGAAAGCGTATATCGAAATTAAAAGGAGGTTTTTTTAACATTTCTTATATCTTCTTAGTTGCATCTTATTATTTATCAGAAAATATTTTTTTAAATTGGTAATACAAATTAAGTTTTGAAAAAAAGTTTTATCAAAACATAAGATTCATGACGTATTTCTTGGGAGTTGAACCTGTGTCCCCAAGAGTCAGGAACGAGCATCTTACCAACTGGACCATGAAGTTTTCCAAATTGTAAATAGAAAATAAGGCGTACCCTAAAGTATGCAACAATATGCTTTAAGATAGAAAGCAAGAAGGATTTCGAAAAGTAAAGATTTTTTTTTCGCAGCATACTTTTAGATACATATTATATCCTCTTTACAGGAAAATTTACATTTAAAACTCATTTTGTAAAGCATACTTTTTGGTCAAAATAAATATGTTAGTCTATGTTATTTATTTGGAATTTTAATTTCGATAGATAAAATCTTTGCAGCTCTGGCCATGTTATCGGAAAATTAACTAAACAGAACTCTGTTACACGGTAATCGATTTTTAAATAGTGTCAAACTGTTAAATCATTTCTGTCGGGATTCTGGTACAATGGATTTTTTCTCGTGAGCATGTTTATGAATTGCAAGTTAAGTCCAATCGGATTCTTGAGCATTCATTGAAGTAATTTTTGGTGTTAAAAAGTGTAATCTGACAACATACCGTCAAAAATTTATTTTTAGAAAATCGATTACCTATATATCTCATTCTTATTTTTAAAAAGGCATTATTGAACATTGGCTTCTAGAAAATTAATGAATTTTTTTGCTTTTTCACACAGATTGTATGTCCAAAATATGTCATGTCGCATTAGTGAATCGAATTGTCAAACATGTTATTCCACAAATTCCGCTTTCCCCTTGAAATAAATTATTATTCCAGACTAAATTATTCAAGATGAAAGAATATCAGTTTCGCCAAACAACATCAGACCATAAATAGAGACAACTAAATTGAAGTGAAAATCATCAAACAAGAAAGAGGAAACTGAGTATGCATTTTCCCGGTTGATTAATTTATAATTTTGTCATTTTAGCCAATAATGAATAGCTAAGTGCCTCATCTGCACCGTGGTCTTTGCATTTCTGCAAAATACCCATAAAGTTTGTTTACATTCTCACTCATTGTTTCTTGTTTTCGGGAAGAAGCAAATTGATAGGCAAAGCCAAATAGCTGGCATTTAAGCATTTAATTGGACTGCAATTAAAGGAATTGAAGTTGGGAATGTGCAATTAGCAACGAAGAAATGTGTAAGCAAATAAACTATATTTGCAATTAGGGAAATAACTTGAGTTCAAACAGCCAGAGGACATTGTGCGTACATTGGACATGAAGAGCTGTCCGGCTGCCATTTCGTCGTTGACAGGATTTACTTTTCCACAAAAAAAAATCAGTTTCGCTTTGATGATGGAAATGTTTTGTGAATTTTCTGCTCGAATGGACAGTTGGGCAATTAATCATTGGTCGCCGTACATACTTTCCCCACCCAACGGGCACTCAGCGTTGGCCTAAAAGGTTGGGCCCCCTTCTCTTTTGGCCCGAAGTGGAGTACCGCCCGCTGGTTTTGGCCGACAGCCTCGCGGGCTGGAACTGAGAATGATAAATCACTCGGCCGGCGCATTATGCACAGTTTTGTGGCTCCTCCGATCCAGGACTTGAGTGTCTCATTTCCGGAAATAAGCCAAAAGTTCTTGGCGCTCTTGGAACGCTTCATGGATCATCAGGTACGAGGAGATGACAGACTCTCCATGATTGCTAATTGAATGGCCTTGGCGATGTGCTTCTGCACTGGGAAAAATATGTTGGGACCATAGATTAATTTATTAAATTATATACGCTGTACTATATGTTCTAGAAATCACTACACATATCTAAAAATATTTTATGTATATATAATTAAAATCACAAAGTTAAAAAGCTGTGAAAATATTATCAATAATGGTTTTTTAGTCATTATTTTTTAAGGGGTGTACAGAAATCACTAAGATTTTGACATAATTTATTGAGATGTACTAAAGTATGCAACATTTTTTTTGTATCTGGATGGATCTCCCGGAAGTCGACACTCATTTTTCAACTGCATACTTTCCGGCACCTTTCCGAGTAAATTCTGTGGTAGCCCCCATATCTTAAAATTTATGATATTTTAATTTCAGTTTTCATTCCCAGCTATATAAAAAGTGAAATATATTGCTAAAATTTCGTTTTCACCAAGCAAATTTCGTAATATATCTTATTTTAAAAATATTTTCTTAATGTACATAAGCAATGCCATTTGTGCGTGGGTTCCTACTTTGCCAAATAAGCAACTCGGCTTGCGTTGACAGCTGTGAAAATGCGATGTGCGATTGACGGATGGATTATCCCACTTCGCCAGTCGCCTTGACCTTATTAGTATTCCCGCGGCGTTCTAGCCCCGAGACTAATTTAACGCCAAATTACGATTTTTGGATGAGAGTTTTTGATTTACTAGCCACGTTCTGGGGAAATGAAAGAGTAAATACGGGCGACAAGGCGTTGTCGTTGATTGATTTGGTCGAGGGCTTCTGGGAATTCCATTCCTCGTCCTTCCCCTTTTTGTCCTTTGATAAAGTCCCCGAAACACTGGCAAATTAATTAAGCCACACAGCAGCCACTTCGGAATCGAACGAGTGATATCCCAGTGTCAGTTGAGAGGGGGGGGGATACTCAGGACTCCCTATTCAGGACGCAGAACTCAGCTCTCGGCCAGAGGATGTTGGCCTGGTTGAGACATCGTTTCGGCAACAAAAGCCAACAAAAGGCAACAATTCTTACCCACTAATAAAGAATAATATGACTGCCATAAAACTCAATTTATTACCAAAATGTCGACAAGCAGCGGACTCTGTGCGTATGTGTGCCACTGTGTCTTATTCGCTTTCTGCTTTCTCCTTTCTCTGTGTGTGTGTGAGAGAGTTACGAGCCACGGAGAAAGGAGGTGAAAGGAGAACGAATGACGTACGGAAGTGGCAAACAGCAAAAGTTTATGCTGCCATTTTTGTTTGGCAATTTTCTATTTCTATTTCAATTCCAAGGCGTCGTTTTATTTGCATTTGGTGTGAGAAATGTGTGCGCGACTTGCGACCCTAACTTGGCCTTTTACTTTATCAGTGATACCCTGTAAAGTGCCGAAAGTTGAGCACTTGGACTTGAATTATGCATGGAGGAAATGTAGAAGTTGGGGAAGTTCGCATCTGAAGTTTTAGTTAAAAATGTATAGTACCTTTCAAACTGGGTGTTAAAAGAAATGTGGTATTCAAAAAGTATGCAACACAAATTTTTCAGGAATAAGTACACACTACCAACACCCTACCCTGCTTATAAAAAAAATATATCATTTATTCTTGATCTGCCAAATATGTTTGTTTAGGATTATCAATATACATTTTGTTGTAAATACGAAAATACATAAATCTTAATTTATGAAAACATGCAATTTATGTTTATAAGACTTACGATTTATGGTTTGAATTAGATAATATTAACTGGGAGACATTGGGGATATAGCTATAATATGGGTATGGTCGTTTTGATGTAGAATGAATAAATAAGAAAAGTTATGTGTCGCCTATTTAAAATAAATAAATAAATATATTATAGGTATATATTCATATATACCAAAAAAAAAAATTCTTTACGAGGTAAAAAAACTAGTGACGATCGCACCTTGAGCACCCAAAAGTTCTGATATCAACTTTTGTGACGAAAAAGTATTATACGATCTACTAAATAAATGACCCTTCTAAATTGTTCACTAAATGTACTGCCATCCACAGTGATATATGTATTATATATATTTTAATATAATACTATATAGGTAAATATAGGGTACATTGGGTTTGATTCTCCGACCCTATAGGTATCTTTAGTCTTGGCTTTTACCGTAATTCTTTCACACGACTTATATATATTTTAATATAATACTATATAGGTAAATATAGGGTACATTGGGTTCGATTCTTCGACCCTATAGGTATCGTTAGTCTTGGCTTTTACCGTAATTCTATCACACGACTCCCTGGCTCCTTCCTTTGTCTTCTTATTCTCCTGCATTCGTTTCATTTTCATCTTTGTTGTGCAATTTTATTTGCTATTTTGGTTTTGTGCTGCTCCATTCCACGTTGCTGCTTGTCTTTATTATTATTTTGTTTCTACAGTTGGCGATTTGTTGCTTTTTGTGTTGGCCGTTGGTCGTTTGGTACTGCCATTGTTGGATATTGCTGGATATTGTTGGATATTGTTGGCCAGCTGTTGGGCGCACTTCACCGGCCGCTTTGTGGCCACAATTCGGCGGAGTCCTTGGGAAACTGGGAGGGGGACAGGGGACCTGGGTTGGATCCTCGCTCTGGATGCCGCTAAATAACCGTTTGGCTGAGCTAATCCACGGCCACATTGTCCATTGTCTGGGACAGATAAGCGGGCATTGGACACTTGGACATTTGGACACTTGGACATAAGCAGATGGCAGCAGCAGGAGTTGGACAAAAGAAGGACTCATATCCAAGGCCAGGATATAAAACCAACCGCTGATTGCCTGGCACTCCAAAGCACAAATACAGGATGTTTTAAAGGTAGGAAATTTAAAAATTAAATAATTAGTGTGTTGAATATATACAGATAATATAATAATATATTTACTAAATATTTTAGCCATGAGCCACACGGCGGATACGTAATACGAAGGATAAAATTTGGTCCATGTGATCTATGGCATACATTACTCAACTTATTGGGTGGGCAAGAAAGTCATGTCGTTTTTTTTAGTAATCGTTTTTAATCTAATTTATTTACGACTAATCGAGCACCAGGGTCACACTTTTTAGTATCGTTTTAAAGCTTATTGTCTTAGGTACTATCGACGAAAATTTGGTAATTATTCGATAACATTTGTGGAAGCTATAGCAAATTAAACATGGAGGACCAAAGTGAGCATTTTCGGCATATTTTGCTTTTTTACTTCCGAAAAGGAAAAAAAGCGGTCGAAGCTCGCGAAAAATTGTGCGAAGTGTATGGTAAAGATGCCATGAGTGATCGCCAATGTCAGCGCTGGTTTGCCAAATTCAGGCTTGGAGATTTTGGAGTTAAAGACGCCCCACGTTCTGGTCGACCATCGGCCGTTTTTGACGAACAAATTCAGGCTTTGCTGGATGAAAACCGGCGCTATTCAACGCGGGAGATGTCAGAGAAGCTCAGTGTGTCGCATACAACGGTTGAAAACCATTTGAAGAAACTTGGCTACGTAAGCAAGCTCGATGTTTGGGTTCCGCATAACTTAAAGGAAATTCACCTAACTAAGCGTATCAACATCTGCTATTCTCTGCTGCAACGGATTAAAAACGATCCTTTTTTGAAGCGGATCATTACTGGCGACGAAAAGTGGGATGTTTACAATAATGTCCAACGAAAAAGATCATGGAGCAAGAAAGATGAGCCAGCCCAAGCCACATCAAAGGCCGATATCCATCAGAGGAAAGTTATGCTGTCTGTTTGGTGGAATTGGAAGGGTGTAGTGCACTTTGAGCTGCTGGGACGGAATGAAACCATCAATTCAGATGTGTACTGTCGCCAGCTATCCAATTTGGCGGAAAAAATTAAAGAAAAGGAGCCGGCACTAGCTAATCGCAAGGGTATAGTCTTTCACCATGACAACGCTAGGCCCCACACATCTTTGGTCACTCGGCAAAAATTAACGGAGCTGAATTGGGAAGTGCTACCACATCCACCTTATAGTCCGGACTTAGCACCTTCAGATTACCATTTGTTTCGCTCTCTTCAAAACTCTTTGAATGGTAAAAACTTTGATTCAGATGAGGCTGTCGAAAACCACTTGTCTCGATTCTTTGCTGGAAAAGACCAAAAGTTCTTCGAGCGCGGAATTATGCAGCTGCCCGAGAGATGGTCATTAGTGGTCGAACAAAACGGCCAATACATAATTGATTAATTATAAGTCCTGATATAAATAAATCATCTTTGAAAATATTGAAAAAAAACGACATGACTTTCTTGCCAACCCAATATAACCACAGGTACAGGCTGTTTTAAGGATGGGAAATTTAAAAAAATAATAATTACTAAGCAGAATAATTTAAAACATATATTTACTAAATAATTTTGCCAGAGCCACACTGCGGATACGTAATACGAATGTTTCAATGTGGTCCATATGATCCATGGCACACACTACCTAACTTATATCCACATTTACAGGCTGTCTTAAAGATGAGAAATTTAATAAAATAAATAATTACTTACAGGATAATTTAAAATATATAATACACACTGCGTATACGTTATAAGCAGGATGTAAGCCCTGTTCAAAACGGCGTATCAGCAATATACTTGCAAGCACTGCTCGAAATTAATCATACGCCATGTGGTCCATGGCATGCATTACTTAATCTATTACCCCAGATGAAAGCTGCTTATCCACCGATTTCTTTTTCGAGTCCTCCAGCCAAATGCCAATTTGCAATGCCTGGAATATTTGCGGTTCTGCTGATGGAACCATTACGTCCCGGCTACCCATTAAGTAGGATGGAAAATGAAATGGAAAACCTTTTATGTAACATTAAATTTGACTGCGTGCCGGGTGACAGAGTGGATGGGCAAATGGGGAAAGGGTCCTGTGACTGCTCCACTGCTCCAGTGTGTTTCTGTGAACCGGTGCCCCTGTGTCCTGTGTCCTGGCTGGCGGGCTTGTCAAAGTTGTCGCAACATTGTGGCGCTGTCAGTGTCATTGTCGCTGCAAATTATGGCGGCCTGAATGCGTAAATGATGCTTAATTAACATTTACCCGGGCTCCAGCCGGGCGAAAGCCGAGGAATGTCGTCTACGGAGTGGTGTGGTGCGGTGCGGTGCCCAGGAATTGCAAGTTATGCGCGTTTCCAAGCCAAAAATAAGCAACTGAAACGGGGCCAAGTGGTGGAGTGGAAAACGGGGTGCTGGCAGTGGAAAGACGCTGGAAAAGTGGGCCAAAAAGGTGAAGCAAAAGCGTTAATAAACCCACAAACGGAAGCGAATAAAGGACACGTAATTGGTCAGATGTCTTAGGCATGAAGTTGCAAACTTAAAAATGGCATTTACAAATTTTAAGCAAAATATTTTTCACAGATACATACATTGGGGTTTCAATTTAAAGAAATCTAATTCCATAAAAATATTGTTGTCGCCTAAAAGTATGCAACGATAAATTTTGAACCATTAAGACCCAAGGCGACATTTTAATTTTCAAAGCATACTTTTAGACACCTCCTTAGGCGGTTTCAAAGCTTAGAGCTTTCTGTGACACTTTTAAATGATAGTGTAATAGTAATACCTAGGGGTGTGCAATGATATATTTTTAAACACATTCCTTAATCGACATATTATTTTTTTTACAGTATACTTTCAGACACCTACCTTAGCGATTTAAAAACTTCAAAGCTCTGAAGTGGCAACCCTAAAAATAATAATAAGGACACATTTTAAAGTTTCTCTTCCAGTGTATGGCTGCAAATGCAGCGTGAATAATAAGTTTTCGACATGTTCGGGTTAATCGGAACTAATTGCAGTGCCGGCACAAACCACTTTCGCCTGACCCTAATTAAACCATAAGTCAGATAAAGCCAGCTCGCAGCCCTGGCACGCACTCATGAAAATCACTTAGCCGAATTAGCCGGGAAAAACGAGATGTTGGCCAGGCCAAAAGGGAAACGGCAGACGAGATGAGACGAGCCGAGTCGAGATGAGATGAGACATTGCATCAACGTCAACATAGTGATCTATGTGGCCTGGTCGACCCGGAAAGAGAAGGGGTAAGGATACGGCCGGGGATATAGGGATATACAGAGCCAGCCGTAGGCGGGAAAGGACACGCTTTTAATACAATTAGAGCGCTTAAGTTAAGTGCTCCCCGACTACGCAGATGGCCAGATGCTGCCCCTGCATCCTTTCCTCCGATCTTGGGGCCAATGGCACTTTAAGTTAATGGCGTAAGCACAAACGACAGGGGCGCCGACACAGGGGCGCTGGGACATGGGCGCTGTCGAAACAACAAAGGATTGAACTTTGTTAGGGACAAGCGATAAATGAAATGAACTACAGGTGGACAAGGACCTGGGGGTTGGGTTTCGTTTCGGTTTACTCGGGATTGGGTCAGGACGGCTCGGGTTGGTCCAGGTTAAGTTGGGTGCCAATGAGAGCACGAACGAGGCAATAAATAAGAAATAACACGGGCACGGAGAGGAATGGGACACCTTTCAGATTCTGAACAAGTTGTATGGGTCATACAATTACCTTTAAAATGGATCTAGTGGATTTAATATATGACTACCTATTAATGTATTAAATATTTAGTTTTATAAAATATAAATCATATGTTTTTTATATATTTCTGTTTTTTACGTATTCCCAAGAATCAAATTTAGTATTTGGGGTACATTATATATATACATATATATAAAATAAATAAATAATATATATAATATTCAAAAATACATTTTTTTAAACAATTATAACACTTTAAAATTTATATTTTTGCTTAAAAACTAGTAATTGATAGAATATTTAAAGAGAACATAAGATCATTTCAATTAATGATTATTAAAGAAAAAATTCTAGTCAAAATATATCATCCAATATTTAAAACTCACTGATGAATTCACTGATGAATTTTAAATATTTAAATATAATTGCGAATGAAAAATAGTTTCTTATACATTTTTAAAGAGCTCACTAAATTCTTTGTGATTAACAATAAAATTTAAAAATGTAGGTCTCAATATTTATTTTGAAGGATCTCTGAATAAATATAGCATTGATTTTTATGGAAAAACGAAACCCTCCTCAACCACATTTTCCAGGGTATCATTTTGACGCGCCGTCTTTGGCACTTTGCACTTGCACTTACACTTACTCCCTGATTAGGATTGTGGCATTGACTAACGGTGACCCACGAACACCACTTGGCCACCACCAACCACCCACCACCCACTATCCACAATCCACAGCCCACCACCCACCATTTGGCATCATCATTGTCGTCGTCTGCTCCTGGCATAGTGTTAATTGAAAATTAATGGCCCGATGGCAAAAAACTAAACATGAAAATTTCGCTGACTCGCCACTCGGTTCGCGCCATAGCCGCCAGGTGGCGCGCGCAGGAAAAGCGGAAAAGCGTGGGGAAAACGGCTGGCTATGAGTCGCCGGCCTGAAGTGCTAAGCAAATTAACATTTCCATAATTAAATGCGGATGACGTGGGCAAAGGGTGCTAAACGGAGTTCCATGCATACATACATACATATTTGTATATATTAAGGTATACAAGGGTGGGAGAAAAGTATCTTCAGGCCGTTTTTAATTGTGATTAATTGCGAATTTCTGTGCCCTCGCCGCCACCTGTGCTTTTCCATACTTTCTCCCTTTTTTTTTTTACAGCCACCTTGTGTATATATAGAATTTTCCCACTGTGTGGAGGCGCGAAAGTTGCGTGGGCATTGGGCGTGGCACACTGAACAGATGCCCACAATAACAATGGCGACAAGGGCTTAACACTTTGACCGTATCCCGATTTTCCACCCCCGGACACAAGTGAAGGTTAAATTAAAATAAGTAGGTAAGTCCAGAAATAAAATGTAAAATGAGGGTAAAACCGGACATGGGCCTGGGAAAAAAATGGTGCGAAGGAAATTAAGGAGGCTGTCAGGGTAATGAACAGGGTACAGGATACACAGGGTGAAAGTCTGGAAAAAACAATTAGCAAGATTCTTTATCATCTTTGAGGTTCAGATAGTTATTAAGATATATGAAGATCTGGTATGCTACAATCCCCGCATAAATAACATTTATTTGAGTACTCATTATAAATGCTAATGATAATATTTAATAAAATATATTATTTTAAAAATTAATGTTAAGATACTTTGAAGCTTAATAAATATTAAATTATTTAATAACAACTAACACACCATTAAATATATATCTGAAGACCAACTCACGCTCAACCCTCTGTTAACTTCTAGTTGTACCTATAAGATAGCACTAGATAATAAATATAATAATAATAATTAAATTATTAAAAACCAGCTGTATTGCTAAAAAAGCTAATAATACAAATTAACCTGATATCAATTCTATATAATTTATCTAGGCAATTTAAAAAAGCTTAAGGGTTTCCAGGGGGCATTGAAAAGCCATTCAAAAGTCCTCAAAGCCATTTATACAAATGGAAAATCTGAAATAATTGACAGTAAGGGGAAATACGCCCTGCCATTAGCAGTCTGGCCGCCAAAAAGTCAAAGTCAGTTGGCTCGTAAAGCCAGGGCTAACACATACACACACCCACACAACCACAGCTGTCTTGGCCACAGTTTTCCCAGCGTATATGAGCCTTTGTTTGTGTGGGGGCCCACTTAACACAATGTTTGTCTTGGCAATTACACGCGCCTCCTTCAGCGCTGTCCGAAATTTGTTGCCGAGCTAAATTTGATTGTCAAAGGAAAAGGGGGGTTGGGAAAATTGGGGGGTGGGGGGTGCTGGGAAAATTCCGGAGGTGGAGGTGGTGATTTTTCTCGTAGGGCGGGTTCGACTTGAAGCACACGAATAATTCCATTACTTAACATTTGAGTCGCAAATAAGGCACGCAACTTCGGTCGGAAAAGCCGGAAAAACCGGGGGCAAGTTTTATGTGCCACCGCGTGAGTGTGTGTTTGTGCGTGTGTATTTGGCTATAAATGTCTCCTGTGACCAGTGGCAACAATGGAAAAGCTGCTGCTTAAGTGATACAAAATGCAAATACTTTGGATACGTTGATGATGGAGGAGCATTTGTTTTGTGGCTGCACAGGGAAAAATAACGAAGTGTTGGTTTGGCAATATAAGGAAATGTACAAATTAAAGAAATAAATAATAGTAATTAATAATAAGGAAATACATTTTTTATTGTCAGGTCTATCAATTATTTTTGCAATATAAAATATGTAGGGGAATTTTAACAGACCATTGATCAGTTCATATATGTATCTTTATAAACATATATAGGTAGGTATGTATTTAGATATATTCCAAACTGAATTACATTTAATATAACCGATTATATTGAATCGTATCTTTTCAATTTGAATAGACCATTGAACAGTTCATATCTTTATACTTATGAACATATATAGGTATTATATAAATATATTAGAAGCTGAATTACATTTAATATTATCCATAATGTTGGATTATATCATTTTATTTCTGCTCTTCAAAATATTTAGTCTTAGGAACATTTTAATTGACCAATGATCAGTTCATATCTGTATCGCTACAAAAAATATATAGGTATTAAATAGATATATTTAAAACTGAATTACACTTAATGTAATCTATTATAATAGATCATAACCTTCTATTTTGCTCTTAAAATCATTTAATCTTAGAAACATTTTAATTGACCATCAATCAGTTCATAATCATAATCAAATAAGTAGGTGTTATGAAGATATTTAATCCAAACTGAAGTACATTTTATATAATCTATTATATATCATTTTATTTTTGTTCTACAAAATTTGTAGTCTTAGGAACATTTTTAATAGACCATTGATCAGTTCATATCTGTATCGTTATGAACATGGAAATATAGGTATTTTATATTTAAGTTCCAAACTGAAATACATTTAATATACTATATTTAATGGGGATACTTGAGCACCTGAAAATATTTTTCCTGTAGTTTTTCCTAAGCGCTGGTGTAATTTTCATGAAGTCGCTCTAGAAGAGCCCCCAAACTATCATACATTTTCTCCTGTGTGGATGGCATAGTGGGTTTTTCTTCCCTATTTCCCTCTTTTTTGTTGGCAGGAAGGCAGCAAAGTCACTTGACGAGCTTCCGGCTTAAGGTTATTTGCACACAACTCCTCTTTTGCCCCGCCATGTGCTCTTGTTGTGCCAGTGCCTGTGATATCCACTCGTCGATTGTTGTGCCACGTCCCCCCCCGAAAATTCCCAGGCCCTCGGGGGCTAGCCAGCCCCCTGGAAAAACCCCCCACCCCACGCCCCTGGCTGGCCGTAAAAGTGGCGTCCATGTGACAAATATATGGCGGCATCTTGTCGCAGCTTAAGACGAAATGTAAACACAAACAGGGCAGACGAAAATTCCCTGTCAGTTGAGAGTTTCCCCCCGCCTCGTCTCGCTTTTCCCCCCAAAAATGTTAAATTATGCGTGGCCCCGCCCACTTTTCCTGGGCCGCCCCCCCTGTCTGTTATTGTCTCGTCTCGCTCACTATTTTCTTCTTGGCTTTTCAGCGCTCGTCGTCGGTTTGGCAGTCAGTTTGTCAGCTCGTAAAAACAAAATAACGAACAACAAGAGCAAACACAGCTGGAGAATGGAAAATGGAAAATCAAAAACTCATCTGCATGCCGCTGGATCGTTTAAATCAACTCGAACATTTTCCCCAGCTGCCCGGTCACGTCCTGCCATCGAGAGGTTAGTGCCGCTTAAAGAGGAAAATAATAAAAGAAAAAACACTGGATTGGTTGTACAGCACTATAGGGGGGATGGATTGGGGCTTCATGTCATATGGCCCCGCTGTTTTGTTATTTTCGACCATAAAGCGAACGAGGTGACGAATGATCGTGACCATAATAAATTGCCAAAAACGATTCCATTCTTTTCAATTCGATGGCCAGCTGAATATAGTGGTGCTCGAACTCTGATTTGTTGCCGCTTTTTTGGTCCGTGCCTCGACTTTCTCGGCTCACAGTGGCAAATCACAGCCCCAACATCGATTTATTCGACGCCAGAACGCTTTAATGGCATTCATAAATATGTATTTTTTATCAGCCTCAAAATAAATTACACTTTGTTTATGCTTAGCCGGGGAAAATTTAGGGAACATCAAAACATTGAATTTTAAACTGGAAGCTCGAGGCTAAAAAATATTCATATAATCTATTTTGTAATAAATAAATTTTAATAGATACATTTTTGGAGTTTTAATGGGATAAAAAAATGGGATTTTAATTATACGTTTTATAGATAACTTCATTATATTTTGTTATTAAATATTAGATAGCAATAGAAATATTATAAAAGAACAAGGTGATTAATTTTACTTTAAATATCATAAATATATGTATACAACAACATTAGAAAGTATTATAAAAGAACAAGATGATTATTAAACATGTGAGATAATTTAAAATTGAAAAACTTTAACCGTATATGATTTAATATTAAGTTTAGGATTTATTTTTCATTATTTTGGTAATTATTTTAAGTAACTTGTACATTTTTTATATTTTATTCATTGAATGAAGGGCTTTAATTTTATGATTGTACTAAAAATGCTAAAGAGAATGAAAATGTCTTAGTTTCTGTACCTGTTTTCGGGGTTCTTAAATATTTCTTATAATTATTATATAAATTTCAATTATTTCTTAGCTGAAAGGGAAACACAGCCAAAGAAATATGACATATTTTTCGCCCACAGTGGCTAAGATCGAATTTTTTTGGCTTTTGCATTGAATCCGGTGTCCCATCGATGCCCGCATCCTTTTCTGTTCTGCGGGAAGTCCCAGTGCTTTGTATCCTTTGGTCCTGCCTTGCACCTCCTTTGTGCTTCGGGTTTTATATTTCTTTTGTGGGTTTTTCGCTTTTCGTTTTTCGATTTTCCCCCTGCGTTTTCCGATGAGTCTCCCCCAGCCGTGAGCTCACACACTTGGCAAGTAGACATTATATCTGAGGGCTGTCCATGGCAACCCATTAATGCCCCCCACCCTATAGGGTGGTATACCCCCCCATATATGGTATACCCCACCATATATGGTACACCTAGGCCAGCGGCGCTTTTGACGCCTCATTCAGGGGGGAGGCCTCTGTCTGTGGAACGTCAATTCAATACGTTTAAAAGTTCATTTGCTGTTTAGCTTGGTCATTATGTGCCTAGACCCATAACCATCTTCTGCTGATACACTGCCACCCAGTTAGGCACCCCCCCACCCACACAGCCACCCATCGCCACCCATTACCACCCCCTGTCCAGCTTTGAGTTGGGTGAAGTAAAGGGACTGGACTTTGGGTTCCTAGGGTTCCGAGTTCTCGGGATGGGGGCGGCCATTAAATGGGCACTCAATGTGTTTGTCTAACTTGCCATTTGCGATGATAATAATGTTGTATGGCCGTTACATTGATGTTACGGCCGGACAGAAGGACTACGGCCTTTGTTGTTCCGGCCTATTGTTGTTGCTGTTGTTGCTGTTGCTGCCCTGCTGTCCAAGTATTTCCAAATCGTTTGGCTCGACGTTTTGATTTCGTTATCAGTTTTTATGTTTATAAGTATCGGACACATGCACGCTCTGCCGATAAATACCCTTCTTATTGGGTATCATTAAATCGAAAACTAGTCGATTATATGGGAAAACATATGTTATGTTAGTAACTTTATGTAGTTTGTCTATAAAGGTTTGTTCATTAACTTATGTTTATTTTATTATTAGTTATAATTTTATTTTATTAAATTGATTTTTGTGTTTATAAATATCGGACATTGATAAATATCGATAGATAACCATTTTATTTGATAAGTTGCT
Source organism: Drosophila suzukii (assembly GCF_043229965.1). Taxonomy (NCBI): domain Eukaryota; kingdom Metazoa; phylum Arthropoda; class Insecta; order Diptera; family Drosophilidae; genus Drosophila; species Drosophila suzukii. The sequence continues at coordinate 19,482,409 of NC_092084.1, forward strand.
TACAATTCGATTAATGGGAAAACATATGTTACTTTGTAACTCTATGTCGTTTTTCTATAAAATAAATATAAATAAATATGTTTTAACACAAATACATTTTAATTTTTTTAAATTGGTTCTTGTGTTTATAAGTATCGGACATCGATTGGTTTTTATGTATAAAGTATCGGACATCGATAAATGTCGATAAAAAAGCCTTCTTATTGGAGTAATACTAATTTAAAAAGTGGATAACTAGTCAGATCTATAAGAAAACATATGTTACTTTGAAGGTACTTTGTATCTTTATGAACTTTCTCCATAAAATGTTTGTTTATTAACTAATGTATGTTTTAATATTAGTGATAATTTAATTAGTTGTTAATTGGATCCTATATTTTGGTTAAATATTAACAATTACATCGGTTAAGGAAAGGTTTCCATTCATATTATAGGCTACAACGCAAGGGTATTTAATGGTTCCTATATTAGAGATTATATGTTTTACCGATTTTGTTGTTTTGAACCTGGTGCTTCTGTTGCTGGCTTTTATTTTTGCGTTGTTTGGTCAATTGGAAAACATTTCGATGCAGACTTTTGGTCGCCGTCTCGTTGGCCAAACCGCCGGCGCCACCGAAAACAAAAGGAGGTGGTGCAAAGGGGGTGGCTTTTCGGGGGGTGGCTTTTCGGGGGGTGGTGGGTGCAGGGGGGGGCTGTTGCCGTTGCCCGGCATAATGGCGTCGTTATTATTTTGGCATTAAAAAGAATTAATACGCTTCAATAGTTCTCGTTGTCGTCGCCAGGAGTCTCGAGACGCCTCTCAACGTGAATAGATCGTTAGGCAGCATGCCAGCCATTCACCCCGAAGAACCCACTCCAAAGAACCTATCCCCCTGAATTTTCCACCCCCCCTCCACCACGCCCCTTTTGCCAACCTACTAGACTTTTCCTTTATCGAGGCTTTGCTAGTTTTCCATTCTCCTTTCAGCTTTGCACTCTGCTTTGTCACGCATTGGAGAGCAATTTTTGGCTCTCGAAGCATGCAAATGGATGTGGAAAAGGGACAGAAAGAGAAGGAGGGGGGTTGGGAAATCGAGAGAAAAGCGTTGGGTGGTGGGAGGGAAAAGCCGGGAAATTGTTAGTGAAGGGTGTGGCAACGGGGGCGGGGCAGATGATACACGCATCGAGCGGAATGGACGACGTTTCATAGGCAACCGTGCATGAGTTTCCCTTTTACACATTTTCCCTATTTTCCTTATTTTCCACATTTTTTTCTCATTTACCCCCGACTGGCCACATTCTTCCTTGGCTAAATACATTGCTTAATGTTTTCATTTTCCTTTTGACCATCCAGAGGTTTTGGCTTTTCTTTTGTGCGTCCTAGAAATCTTTGGGTCATAGCCATCAATAGTGTTATTTAATATTCTCCTTTCTCTACTTATTGTGTTCATGCAAGAAAATCATTGATTTCAAGAGTTTCTGCAATTTAAATGCCCATACAAATAGTAAAAATATTGTTATTCTACTTTGAAAGAGTCATTTTATGAGGGGTTAGTAAGGAAGTTGATAAATTTATGCAAAATGTATTAAACTACAGTTTATAAAGTTAAAGTTATGCCAGACAAAACATTTTTTAAATTTATTTTCGCATTCATAGAACTCATTATCTAACAATGAAAAATAAATGACAAATAAATCCATATATCAACTTACATAACCACATTGATTTGACTTAATAATTGGTACCTGCTTAAATTATTGTTACCTCGTCAGCTATAAATTAAAATCGGATTTATAATATAACATGTACATAAAATGTAATATAAATGCATTAATGCGGAAAAATGGACTTAGTAAAATTTATGAGGTTTATGCCTGATTATTGTGCACTGGTGTCAAACTTAAATACAAAACAAGTGAACTTAAATAAAGACACAACAAATTGATAATTAAATATGCAAATTATATATGGAAAAAAAAAACAAATTAACCCCATTCAACATTTTTCAAAGCGCTTTCCGCTTTCCGTGGGTCAAAGAGCAATGGGCCCACTAAAAACTCATCAATAAAACATCAATACAACGTGTGTGATTACACGTTGGCAAACGCATAAGCCCATTCTGTCAAGCCATTTACGAGTTTAAAAGCGGACAACTGTCAATAATTGCACATAATTCCACATTGAAACCTTTGACAACGTCATTCAGGCTGGAGTTCCACCACTAAACAAACAATATGTGACAAACCACTTGACTGGATAAATGCGCCCCGGACAATCGATGTATGGAAATCGGTGGAGAGTGCTTAGTGCGCTGGTCACGATGATTAACTCGTAATCCCCAGGGATTTATATATATTCCATACGTGTTTTTTATTGAACTGCAGGTTGCACGGTGGCGGTGGTTACACGCAGACAAATTGCGAGGGCAACTTTAAAAAGAGGGGATTGTTTTGCAGGAAAAACAATTAAAAAACATATTTTAAAAGTATATGCAAATTACAGAACCTTAATAATACACTATACTTTACGGATACAACCTGAAAAATCTAAAAGATACAATTGATTTTTATTGGTTAAAGCTAGGAATTTTTAAATCAACTATAATTTAAATTTTTTCAGATTAAAAAACATCTTGATTTTGAAAATTTGATCATCTGTTTTCTTTCGTAGTTTAGCCAAATTAAGGCGTACAGCTGTTTTGAGCAGCTTGCTACAAATGCTATCGATTCCCATCTCTTTAAGGAACATTTATTTTTTGATCCAATTTCTCATTTTTTATAAGGGGGTACATCGGTTATTTTTGGAATTCAGATTTTGGTCTAAAATACTCATTTTTTAGTGGTTTTTCAGTCGTAGTTTAGCCAAATCGAGGAGTACAGCTAAAAGACCGACTGTTTTGAACAGCTTGCTACAAATGCTATCGATCCCCATCACTTTAAGGAACATTTATTTTTTGACCCATTTTCGCATTTTTTGTAAGGGGGTACATCAGTTATTTTTGGAATTCAGATTTTGGTCAAAAATTCGCATTTTTTAGTGGTTTTTCAGTCGTAGTTTAGCCAAATTAAGGCGTACAGCTAAAAGACCGACTGTTTTGAGCAGCTTGCTACAAATGCTATCGATCCCCATCACTTTAAGGAACATTTATTTTTTGACCCAATTTCTCATTTTTTATAAGGGGGTACATCGGTTATATTTGGAATTCAGATTTTGGTCAAAAATACGCATTTTTTAGTGGTTTTTCAGTCGTATCTTAGCCAAATCAAGGCGTACAGCTAAAAGACCGACTGTTTTGAGCAGCTTGCTACAAATGCTATCGATCCCCATCACTTTAAGGAACATTTATTTTTTGACCCATTTTCGCAATTTTTGTAAGGGGGTTGTTCTTGGGATTCAGATTTCGGCCAAAAATACGCATATATTGGTGGTTTTTCAGTCGTAGCTTAGCCAAATCAAGGCGTACAGCTAAAAGACCGACTGTTTTGAGCAGCTTGCTACAAATGCTACCGATCCCCATCACTTTAAGGAACATTTATTTTTAGACCTATTTTCGCATTTTTTGTAAGGGGGTACATCAGTTATTTTTGGGATTCAGATTTTGGTCAAAAATACGCATTTTTTAGTGGTTTTTCAGTCGTAGTTTAGCCAAATTAAGGCGTACAGCTAAAAGACCGACTGTTTTGAGCATCTTGCTACAAATGCTATCGATCCCCATCACTTTAAGGAACATTTATTTTTTGACCCAATTTCTCATTTTTTGTAAGGGGGTACATCAGTTATTTTTGGGATTCAGATTTTCGACAAAAATACGCATATTTTGGTGGTTTTTCAGTCGTATCTTAGCCAAAGCAAGGCGTACAGCTAAAAGACCGACTGTTTTGAGCAGCTTGCTACAAATGCTATCGATCCCCATCACTTTAAGGAACATTTATTTTTTGACCCAATTTCTCATTTTTTATAAGGGGGTACATCGCTTATTTTTGGGATTCAGATTTTGGTCAAAAATACGCATTTTTTGGTGGTTTTTCAGTCGTATCTTAGCAAAATCGAGGCGTACAGCTAAAAACCGACTGTTTTGAGCAGCTTGCTACAAATGCTATCGATCCCCATCACTTTAAGGAACATTTATTTTTTGACCCAATTTCTCATTTTTTGTAAGGGGGTACATCAGTTATTTTTGGGATTCAGATTTTCGACAAAAATACGCATATTTTGGTGGTTTTTCAGTCGTATCTTAGCCAAAGCAAGGCGTACAGCTAAAAGACCGACTGTTTTGAGCAGCTTGCTACAAATGCTATCGATCCCCATCACTTTAAGGAACATTTATTTTTTGACCCAATTTCTCATTTTTTATAAGGGGGTACATCGGTTATATTTGGAATTCAGATTTTGGTCAAAAATACGCATTTTTTAGTGGTTTTTCAGTCGTATCTTAGCCAAATCAAGGCGTACAGCTAAAAGACCGACTGTTTTGAGCAGCTTGCTACAAATGCTATCGATCCCCATCACTTTAAGGAACATTTATTTTTTGACCCATTTTCGCAATTTTTGTAAGGGGGTTGTTCTTGGGATTCAGATTTCGGCCAAAAATACGCATATATTGGTGGTTTTTCAGTCGTAGCTTAGCCAAATTAAGGCGTACAGCTAAAAGACAGACTGTTTTGAGCAGCTTGCTACAAATGCTATCGATCCCCATCACTTTAAGGAACATTTATTTTTTGACCCAATTTCTCATTTTTTGTAAGGGGGTACATCAGTTATTTTTGGGATTCAGATTTTCGACAAAAATACGCATATTTTGGTGGTTTTTCAGTCGTATCTTAGCCAAAGCAAGGCGTACAGCTAAAAGACCGACTGTTTTGAGCAGCTTGCTACAAATGCTATCGATCCCCATCACTTTAAGGAACATTTATTTTTTGACCCAATTTCTCATTTTTTTATAAGGGGGTACATCGGTTATTTTTGGGATTCAGATTTTGGTCAAAAATACTCATTTTTTAGTGGTTTTTCAGTTGTAGCTTAGCCAAATTAAGGCGTACAGCTAAAAGACCGACTGTTTTGAGCAGCTTGCTACAAATGCTATCGATCCCCATCACTTTAAGGAACATTTATTTTTTGACCCAATTTCTCATTTTTTATAAGGGGGTACATCGGTTATATTTGGAATTCAGATTTTGGTCAAAAATACGCATTTTTTAGTGGTTTTTCAGTCGTATCTTAGCCAAATCAAGGCGTACAGCTAAAAGACCGACTGTTTTGAGCAGCTTGCTACAAATGCTATCGATCCCCATCACTTTAAGGAACATTTATTTTTTGACCCATTTTCGCAATTTTTGTAAGGGGGTTGTTCTTGGGATTCAGATTTCGGCCAAAAATACGCATATATTGGTGGTTTTTCAGTCGTAGCTTAGCCAAATTAAGGCGTACAGCTAAAAGACAGACTGTTTTGAGCAGCTCGCTACAAATGCTATCGATCCCCATCACTTTAAGGAACATTTATTTTTTGACCCATTTTCGCAATTTTTGTAAGGGGGTTCTTCTTGGGATTCAGATTTTGGTCAAAAATACGCATTTTTTAGTGGTTTTTCAGTCGTATCTTAGCCAAATCAAGGCGTACAGCTAAAAGACCGACTGTTTTGAGCAGCTTGCTACAAATGCTATCGATCCCCACACTTTAAGGAACATTTATTTTTTGACCCAATTTCTCATTTTTTATAAGGGGGTACATCGGTTATATTTGGAATTCAGATTTTGGTCAAAAATACGCATTTTTTAGTGGTTTTTCAGTCGTATCTTAGCCAAATCAAGGCGTACAGCTAAAAGACCGACTGTTTTGAGCAGCTTGCTACAAATGCTACCGATCCCCATCACTTTAAGGAACATTTATTTTTAGACCTATTTTCGCATTTTTTGTAAGGGGGTACATCAGTTATTTTTGGGATTCAGATTTTGGTCAAAAATACGCATTTTTTAGTGGTTTTTCAGTCGTAGTTTAGCCAAATTAAGGCGTACAGCTAAAAGACCGACTGTTTTGAGCATCTTGCTACAAATGCTATCGATCCCCATCACTTTAAGGAACATTTATTTTTTGACCCAATTTCTCATTTTTTGTAAGGGGGTACATCGCTTATTTTTGGGATTCAGATTTTGGTCAAAAATACGCATTTTTTGGTGGTTTTTCAGTCGTATCTTAGCAAAATCGAGGCGTACAGCTAAAAACCGACTGTTTTGAGCAGCTTGCTACAAATGCTATCGATCCCCATCACTTTAAGGAACATTTATTTTTTGACCCAATTTCTCATTTTTTGTAAGGGGGTACATCAGTTATTTTTGGGATTCAGATTTTCGACAAAAATACGCATATTTTGGTGGTTTTTCAGTCGTATCTTAGCCAAAGCAAGGCGTACAGCTAAAAGACCGACTGTTTTGAGCAGCTTGCTACAAATGCTATCGATCCCCATCACTTTAAGGAACATTTATTTTTTGACCCAATTTCTCATTTTTTTATAAGGGGGTACATCGGTTATTTTTGGGATTCAGATTTTGGTCAAAAATACTCATTTTTTAGTGGTTTTTCAGTTGTAGCTTAGCCAAATTAAGGCGTACAGCTAAAAGACCGACTGTTTTGAGCAGCTTGCTACAAATGCTATCGATCCCCATCACTTTAAGGAACATTTATTTTTTGACCCAATTTCTCATTTTTTGTAAGGGGGTACATCAGTTATTTTTGGGATTCAGATTTTCGACAAAAATACGCATATTTTGGTGGTTTTTCAGTCGTATCTTAGCCAAATCAAGGCGTACAGCTAAAAGACCGACTGTTTTGAGCATCTTGCTACAAATGCTACCGATCCCCATCACTTTAAGGAACATTTATTTTTAGACCTATTTTCGCATTTTTTGTAAGGGGGTACATCAGTTATTTTTGGGATTCAGATTTTCGACAAAAATACGCATATTTTGGTGGTTTTTCAGTCGTATCTTAGCCAAAGCAAGGCGTACAGCTAAAAGACCGACTGTTTTGAGCAGCTTGCTACAAATGCTATCGATCCCCATCACTTTAAGGAACATTTATTTTTTGACCCAATTTCTCATTTTTTATAATACCCCCTTATAAAAAATGAGAAATTGGGTCAAAAAATAAATCGCTTATTTTGGAATTCAGATTTTGGTCAAAAATACGCATTTTTTAGTGGTTTTTCAGTCGTAGTTTAGCCAAATTAAGGCGTACAGCTAAAAGACCGACTGTTTTGAGCAGCTTGCTACAAATGCTATCGATCCCCATCACTTTAAGGAACATTTATTTTTTGACCCAATTTCTCATTTTTTGTAAGGGGGTACATCGCCTATTTTTGGAATTCAGATTTTCGACAAAAATACGCATATTTTGGTGGTTTTTCAGTCGTATCTTAGCCAAAGCAAGGCGTACAGCTAAAAGACCGACTGTTTTGAGCAGCTTGCTACAAATGCTATCGATCCCCACACTTCAAGGAACATTTATTTTTTGACCCAATTTCTCATTTTTTATAAGGGGGTACATCGCTTATTTTTGGAATTCAGATTTTGGTCAAAAATACGCATTTTTTAGTGGTTTTTCAGTCGTAGTTTAGCCAAATTAAGGCGTACAGCTAAAAGACCGACTGTTTTGAGCAGCTTGCTACAAATGCTATCGATCCCCATCACTTTAAGGAACATTTATTTTTTGACCCAATTTTTCATTTTTTATAAGGGGGTACATCGGTTATATTTGGAATTCAGATTTTGGTCAAAAATACGCATTTTTTAGTGGTTTTTCAGTCGTATCTTAGCCAAATCAAGGCGTACAGCTAAAAGACCGACTGTTTTGAGCAGCTTGCTACAAATGCTATCGATCCCCATCACTTTAAGGAACATTTATTTTTTGACCCAATTTCTCATTTTTTATAAGGGGGTACATCGGTTATATTTGGAATTCAGATTTTGGTCAAAAATACGCATTTTTTAGTGGTTTTTCAGTCGTATCTTAGCCAAATCAAGGCGTACAGCTAAAAGACCGACTGTTTTGAGCAGCTTGCTACAAATGCTATCGATCCCCATCACTTTAAGGAACATTTATTTTTTGACCCAATTTCTCATTTTTTATAAGGGGGTACATCGGTTATTTTTGGGATTCAGATTTTCGACAAAAATACGCATATTTTGGTGGTTTTTCAGTCGTATCCTAGCCAAATCAAGGCGTACAGCTAAAAGACCGACTGTTTTGAGCAGCTTGCTACAAATGCTATCGATCCCCATCACTTTAAGGAACATTTATTTTTTGACCCAATTTCTCATTTTTTATAAGGGGGTACATCGGTTATATTTGGAATTCAGATTTTGGTCAAAAATACGCATTTTTTAGTGGTTTTTCAGTCGTATCTTAGCCAAATCAAGGCGTACAGCTAAAAGACCGACTGTTTTGAGCAGCTTGCTACAAATGCTATCGATCCCCATCACTTTAAGGAACATTTATTTTTTGACCCAATTTCTAATTTTTTATAAGGGGGTACATCGGTTATTTTTGGGATTCAGATTTTGGTCAAAAATACTCATTTTTTAGTGGTTTTTCAGTCGTAGCTTAGCCAAATTAAGGCGTACAGCTAAAAGACCGACTGTTTTGAGCAGCTTGCTACAAATGCTATCGATTTCCATCACTTTAAGGAACATTTATTTTTTGACCCATTCACGCATTTTTTATAGGGGTACATCGGTTTTTTTGGGATTCAGATTTTGGTCAAAAAAACTCTTTTATTTGTGGTTTTTCACTTCTTTAAACTTCAATAATAAAACCTAGTTCATGTAATAGTTAGAAATGGATTTTTATTCATAATTTTGTGTAGATAATATTTAGACCTGCTATTTAAAATTAGAAGAGTTCTTTGAAGCCACAGATTATATAAACAAAATTCTAGAAAATACCATATTGTAATTAAATAAATTTTAAAAAAGAAATTCATTTGTCGCTATCTACAAGTCCCTTCAAAATTGTAAGCATTTTTAATTGGAAGTCTAAAGTCTTTTCTGCATTTGTGATTATTTTTTTTAGTAATCAACGACTTAGAAATATCCCAAGCATAAAATTAAGAAATAAAATTAAAACTTAACATGTTTAAATAATTCTTTTTAGCAGATTTTTGGCCCAGCAATGTGAAAAAGTATTTGAAGAGCTATGAACTCAATTATAATAAAGATTGTGCTCACTTGTGTAAATCGAACCATAATTAAAAATACAACACAAAAGGCTTGTATTGTTTATATGCATACACACAATATACGCATTTAGATGAGATGCGAACTAATTTATCATCCATAATTTAATATTAATTTTTTTGTGGTGCTATCGATATCGCAGAGGTCGTAAAAACTTCCGCCGCCGACCGACATCTGCGCAAATTGCAATTAGAAATGATATAGTTGCTGCCGATAATAATTATAAGGGGACAGTTGGGCGGGGGGGGGGGGGCTGGTCTGGAATTTTGCATCAATGCAAATTCGATTTGCAATCGTTCAGGACGGGCTGGAATCAGAATGCGAATACGAATCCCAGTCAGAATCAGAATCCGAATCCGAATCAGAATCAGAGCTAGGGCCGGCCAGCATTCCAATTCCAATTTAGTTGCACGCAAATATTTATTTAATTTCTATGCAAACTCATGCACACACACAGATGCGGATGCAAATGCAGATTGGCATCCAGATATGCAGAGTGGCATGTGTGTAAGCGCATATATGGAGATACAAATACAGATACAGATACAGATGCAGATGCAGATACAGACACACATAAATACAGGTGCTGTCACTGCATATCTATTAGATACACATTCCAGTAAAGCGAATATTTTCATTTTGGCATCTCCTCCACCCTGTGTTTTTTTTTCTTCTTGCCCAGCATTTGTGTTTGCATTCAATCCGGCTACCCGAAAAATATATCCAAAAAACACACACATTCGGATGGATTAGATTTGGGACTTTGCTGTGCTGTGTACTGTGTACTCCATTTGCTGTTGCCACTCAAGGGTCGGGCGGCCTTTGAACTGCAAAATGTATTTGCTTATTACGCAGGAGCTGCAATTAAAGTCAAGCTCAGAAGCGTCATAATTGACTGCCCAGGGATCTTGGCGAACCGAAAGGACAAGTGCTCGAAGTCCATTTGCTTGGGGTCTCCGAAAATTGCAGCAAGGTTAGGTCAACATCACCTCCGGTTGGCCAACTTGAAGGGCATAAGTGCGTAAATGCAACCAGGTATCGATTTCATTGTTATTTCTCGGCACTTGATTGAGGCATTTGATTGTGTTGATTGAACTAGACATCAATATTCCGTTTAGGGCCACCACAGGTTTGTTTATGTGCTTATGCTTGAGGCAAAGTGCTTACCCAGGTTATCTGGTTAAACATCACTTGGGGGTTTTTAACATGAATATTTAGTTAAGGTCTTTTAGGCTAAACATTTTAAAACATTTTTTAAATATTTTATTTTAAATAAAATTTTTTGTGCAAGGGGTTTCTTGCTTATTTTTATGAAAATCCCATGTGAGCACAATTTTAAAACGCATTCAGCACTGTTCTCATTTCACATTTCCAACGAAAATCCATCTTAATTTATTTTACTGGTACTTACCGATTAACAATCGTTCGTATTTCCGTTTTGTTGTGCCACGAGATCAATGATTGAAGCACACACAATGTGCAAAATGATTGCCAAACTTTAGCCAAGCTCTGATAATTATACAAATGGGAAACTCTCCCCCTGTTTTTCAATTGGAAATGTACTTTGTATCCCCAACCCCATCCCTATACCTATTTATCAGACCCCCATTACAGATCCTTCCCCCTGGGCATTATGCACCAACACTCAACAATTTGCTATTTACCCATTATGGGCACTGAACCCCAGCTCGATTGAATTCAACCGACGATGACTGACTGAAGCTCTACTTTCCCTTCTTTTGTTTGCTTTTTTGTCGCTTTTATTGGGGGGGGGGGGGGGAGATGAAAATCATGAATTTTCCAGGAACACCAGCCAAACCGGAAGACAGAAGACGAGTAAACCGCTTTGTGCATTTTGTGTGTGGTTGTCGAAAAAAGGAAAATAGAAAATAAAGAAAGGAGAATTCCTGGCTAATGAACACGACACTCTGACATCGAAGGGGGTAAAAAAGGGATGAAAAGGGGTCCTTGCTAAAAAATGGCGTTTAGTGCATTTTGCAATTATGAAATTCTGGCAGCGGCAGTGGGTTGTGCAGCAGTCTGCCTCCTTTCCGGCAACAAATTTAGAACAAGCGTAAAATTTGCAATTAAATGCCTGGCAAAAACCAACGCCCCCCTTAAACCACGCCCACTAATAAAGGGACAACCAGGGCACAACAACAACCACAACCAGCACTTTATACCCTGGATATATGGCTGTGTGTGTTCTTGGTTCGTAGCATAAATGAGGTCAGTTCCCCTTGCTCCATCTCTTGGCTACCGTTTTTTCTCATTTTTCGGCTTGTTGTGACATTTTTTGGTGCATTAAGGCAACAACACTGAGAGAAAAACACTGACAGCAGCAGCAGCAGCAACAACAATGGCCAGCAGTCAGGTGGAGAATGGGTAAAAGTGGCCTGCTCTTCGCACATTGCGTATACGCCACGCTGGTCACGATGCAATAATGCCCGGCGTTGGCATTAAAAACAAACTGGAAATGAATACAAAACAAGGAAACTCAGTTGGCCAATGATGACGGGATTATTGATACCCCATAGGGGTATATCTCCACTATAACAAATAGTTATTATATCTCAAACATTTGTCGGCTTAAGAGTTTTAGACTTGCCAGCTATTTACCAGTGATTACCAGTCGTATACGCAATATTCAGCCTGCAGCCATACTTATACATACATATAGTTAGATATGGGCAACAACTGCTGCAATTTGCGAAACCATTAAAACACATTGACAACTAGTCGTATACGTAACATTTACCCTGTAGCCATCAAGCAGTTATAAAAACGCAGTAACAACAAAAAACCATACAAAAGCTGGGGGGAACAAAAAAAGGACGAGCAAAAGGAACAACAGGAGGCAAACAAACAGCGACAAGAAAATGACAGAAGGTTTCGATTATACAACCCGGGGGAAGGGGACTGTGTGAACAGGGTAATATAGCTTGTTGTTTGAGCGGATTGGAGGGTGGGTACATAGGGGTGTACTCACCATATAGGGGGGGGCTCTATGTGGGATATATGGGGGCTGGACTCCGGGCAGACATGTGTGCCCAGGCTTGCATGTGCAGCTGAGGGCGTGGCCGGTGCAGTGACACTGCGCCCGTTCCGTTGACCCGCATCCGCAAACAAGGACGAAAAAGGATTCACAGTCGCCGGGCCATGGCAAATGATAAATGACAAAGGACATACGCACTCTCCATTGCTTTTTCCTCCTCTTTTTTTTTGGATCGAACAGGAGCAGCTGCTGCTCCTTGTTCCTGTCCCTCAAGTTGCTAAGTAATATGTGGGATGTACTGCCGGCTCAGCTGGTACCCAGATTTAAAGGTATTTGATTAATCACAAAATTGTTTGTGCAAATAATTGAATTTATATTCATTTCAGGCCTTAACCAAAACGATTTTTTACTTCCCCTATTAATTGATTTACACTGCTTTCCGTTTCCATTTAATATGATTGACTTTCCTGGCACTTTCACCCTTTAATTCGATCAATTTACTGATTCATTTTATGTTTGCTATTGAAAGTTGTTGCCTTGGAATACATTGTAATTTTGATTTTCTTACCATCATACTTTAAATCCAGTTGTGTTTAAAAATTAGAACATATCTGAGTGCTGTAAGAAATCTTAAACAATTTTGAATTGATTTATTTTAATTGAGAAAAAAAAAATGATGAATTACCTAATTGCAATTTTTAAACTTTTCCCGAAAGTATCAAACATTATTCTAAACAATTCATATCATTTTCTGTCACAGTAATTATTTACTAGTAATTATTGCCATTAAAAGCTTTGGCTTCTGATTATTTGTAATTTTATTTCACATACTTTCTAGCACTTTAGAAATATTGAAGTGTTTCTAGTCAATTTGAAATATTTTTAAATGCTTAATATTAATGGTAAAATTTGCTTCTATTACCTACTCTGATTTTTTAAGAGCTATAGGTATGCAGTTCCAATTATCAAATATATTTTTTTAAGCTATGCTTTACTCAAAAAAGTCACTAAATTGTGTATTTATTGTGATTTTTTCACTCAAGTGGATGTATTTTCCTGAATCTTTTGATAATTCTCCCCGCTCCCCCGAGCTATTATGGCCACAATGTTATTCTTTTCCATTATTTTCTCCAGTTTAGCTCTTCAATTTACCACATTCTTACACCTCATTGGGCAGAACAAACAGACAATTGTCAAAATTATGTGAATTTGCATATGTGCAGTGGACGTGAGAGGATGTGTTCTCAAGTTTCCACTCGACCGAGCCATTTTAATTAGGCAAATCAACACGACGGGGATGTGGTGAGGGGAGAGAGGTGCGGAGAAGGGGGGACGGAAGTTGAAATGGAGATTTCCATTTCACGGAAGTGGACACTTGGCCTCGTCCGATGGCTTTAAGGATGGCACTTGAAGTTCGTTTATGGCCCCGAAAGTAACACATATGCAGCACTTTATATGCGAACATACTGGGATGGTCCACGTATCCGGCGTGTTCAATTTGCGGCTACATGAAAAAGGCAATGGCGACGGCTGCCCAGTCTCGACCCCTGCCCCTTTCCGTTTCCGCTTCCGGTTCCCCTCAATTCGATTTTTGGCCATTTGGCCCGGGGGCGATGAAATTAGCACCGCCCCACCCACTTTGCATATTATCCAGGGGTGGGAAAAATTTCGGTGACCGGACCGTGAGCAATTCAATTAAATCGTTCGACATTTTAAAACCAAATAAAAATAAAAATAAAAATAAAACTCCAAATAAAAATCAAAATTAAATTCAGGCCAGGAGTTTTCAAGGGGGACACGTGTTCCTGTAGTCTGTGTGGACCACAGTTCCCCGGTTCCGCCATTCAATTGGCATTCCAATTTGATTTGCCGGCCATGGCCGAAACGGCCAAGAGCGGAGTTTTTAATGTGCAAATCGTTTGAATTGTTTGAATCAATTAAATTTCTGGCCACGCATCGTCGACCTATTTTGATTTATTTTTTGGTATTTCTGGTATCCTATGCTGCGCCTCATTGTTCGAACACGTCTTGTTTTTTTTGTTATTTTCAGGCTTTTGATAAAAATTAATTGAATCAATAGCCTAACATATATCGAAGCGTATAAATTTCGAGTTGAATCTCGGCCAACGATAATTCCTCGAAATCCATTAGGCAAGACTTTTCACTTTGCACAGATTGCCGAATCGCTGGACCATGATAGATACATGGTTGTAACAAATTAAATTCAATTATGCTCGATGGCCATAAAGCGCAGCGATGGGCAGTGGCCCATAAATCGAACAAAAGTTGCTGCAGCCAGCCGCCCCAACCAGCCATCAATCACTCAGTCAATCAATCAGTGCAACGTGCCAAAAATCAATCTGTCGCACTAATTTCATCAATTTAAGCGTAGTCGAAATGCATTTATTTTTTGTGTCAGTAGTTGGTATGTAGGCAGGCAAAAAGCTACAGGGGTTGTATGCAATCTGCTTAATTAGTAAATTGCTTTATTCCTGTACAGAAAGGAAAATATGACCGTAATTGCAAATATTACTTAGCTATAATCCTGTGAAATAAATTTAATATATTTTTAATGAACAAATATTATTTATCTACCCTTTTACATTTTGTATTTTCTTACTATTTTAGCTCTATGCATTTATTTATGTAGTTCTTTTATTATTTTTTTATTTGTCTTTTAAATGTAAGCTCCTTTGATCGTTTCTTTTCATTCCTATTTGTTCCATTTCATTGTTTTGCATTTAGGTAACCAAAATTCGATTTGGAAACATTTTATTCACATTCTTTCTTCCCTTCAACCAATTTGTCAGTTGTTATTTGATTAATGATCTGTGTCCTAGCTTAAATTGCACTGGCCCTCCTGACTTTTCCGCTCCATTCCCGCATTCCCTGCTCCCTGTTTCCCGTTTCCAGGCATTCCGGGGGGTAATGACGTCGGGGTGCCGGGGATAAATGACTTTGCTCTGGGCCCGGTAAAATGTCAATTTAATTTTGGGCCACCCTGCGGCTAGAATAAATTGTATCCAGTTCGTCGATTGCACTGATTGCCGGTTTATAGGTCTGCGGGGAACGGTGTGGCAATGGAACAGAAACAGGAATAAGCATGAATATGGGGAAACGGATGGGAATGGTAAAATTGCACCATTCTAGTGGCCTTATGACACTGGCTTTGATTTTTACTAACTGAAAGGATTTATTTTTTGAAGTAGTACAACCATATGAACCTTGCGAAGAAAATAGTGCCGTAACCACTTTCTTTCGAACTGCTTGTTAAAATGACGAAAATATTTGATATTTTATAAACGGAGTAGAAAATTAACAACATATGATGCTCAGTTTTATGAAATTCAGTATCAGTTTTATCTAAATACAAGGATTTCCATTTTGATATGTTCGCTTTTGCTTGCTTTTTGCTCCCTTCTTCTTTTATAATTAACTTATGTATAATATGAAACAAATATATATATATATATAGGTACGTATTTTTCATCAGTTTTCCAGAACGAAGTTTGGCAATTTTACTTCCTTTCCATCTCCACCAAAATAAATTCCGTCAGTTGGCCATTTTTTGGCAAATATCATACTGGCATAACCGTATTGTGAAATTATGGCAATCGCAACTAACCCCATCCGGACCCAAACGAACCACAAACGTGGTGGTGCCACCTACGATGCCTATTTTGTGTGTGGGTTAATTTGATTTTAATTATGAACGAGGGCGCGACCAGCAGCCCCGTTTGCCTGTTTGCGGTTAATCAACTGTCCATGGCATAAATATTTTGATTGCCGCAAATGCGCCAGCGGCCACAGGAAGGCAAAAGCCGGGGCCTTATGCCTTTGACAGGCCCAAAAATGAGACGCCATCGCCGGCGATGCCGCAGAAATGACAATTAAAAATAATTTGAAATGCAGACGGGGAGCTGGGCGTTTGGTAGCTGGGTAGCTGGGAGTTGGGAGTTGAAAGTTGGTAGCCAGAAGGCAGTAGCCCAAAAAGTCTGCCCGGGGCCTCGAAAAACCCGGAGTCATAGACATAGACGTACATAGATGAAGCTCGAGAGCAGCAGCGCATTTCATTAAAATTTCAAGTCGACTCGACTTTCGAGCACACACAGGAGGACAGCACTTGACAACAAGAGCCACCACCACCACCAGGCCCTCCATCCGCACCACTCCACCTCCATTTCCATCTCCATCTCCACCGCCCCATCCAGATCCAGATCCTTCAGAGACCCCTCGCTCAACGGAAGCGCCATTTAAAATTAGTAAAAAAGTTAAAGCCCGAACGGAACGAGCAGACAACATGAGCTGCCCCGCAATTAAGTGGAAACGAAGCCGAGGGTAGAAATATAGGACCAAGAATACGATTATGGGATACCCTGGAATACCATACAAGCGGTTACCAAAAAAAGTCCACTATGGTTAGCTATGTTAACTTATAAGTTGTTACAGATTAAAATTTAGGTAGATTTGAAATCAAAGCCATTAAAGCAAGCCTTAAACAGTTTCCCGAAATTGTAGTAAGTTTATACATCGATGTATTGCTCAAAGGTCAGTTTTTTAAGGAAGACCTCGACAATTTTATGGGTTTAAACTATTTTAATTAGCATTTTAACTTTAATTTTAGGCACATTTTTGGAAGCAAGAATATGTAAAATATTAAAGACAGATATTTTATGGAAGATGACAGTACTTTATGAGCTGAAATAGGAAAGGTACGATATTAGCCAAGTCAATTGTTATAAGAAAAACATTTATAAAAAAGAAAAAAGTTCATTCCACTCTTAGGAATACTTTAGGCCTTCAAGTAAATATATATTAATTTTCAAACTTGTAAACAGTAAAAAAAATTATAAAATGTCTTTAAAATTTGTTAAACGAAAACATTTTCTACTGGTTCTTAAACCCTTAATGCTTTAAAATATAAAATCAGCAACTTACCTTTTCGTATAGTTTATATTAAGAGCTTCAAACAGTCAGACATTTTATTGGAGTGTTTCCCTACTTGAGATGGTTAAACTCGTAGAAACATATGTACATACTTCACAAGAAGTACTTTCTGACTTTGTCCTGCTGGAACCCAATCTCCATTGGATACTATCTAATCCTCAACATCAACCTGTCATAGTCAACCATCCGAGGGATAGGCATCTGCAGGGTAGCATTCCATGCTGTAGGTGATTGTAGCCGTTTGCCTCAGCTGAAATTCAAAACGTCCAGTTAAGAGCTGGCTGCAATTCCGGCTGCCACGCCCCTTTGGACCCCTCGAAGACCCCCTTTTCCGCCCCCCAACTTCCGCTCCATTGCTCCTTGCGCTCCCATTCGCATTCGCAGAATCGTCCTTTGCACACACATTGCAGTCATACTTGTAGTCCGGGGTCCTTACGCCCTCGACTGACGGGGCTTTATGGGTCTTTAACCAAACCAAATCGCCTGAGTGGCTCTGTTCCGTTCGATTTTATGGCAGCCCGCAAATCGACGGAGTCTGGGGTCCTTGGCGTCTGAAACACACACAAAATTAAAAATTCCAAAATGCCAATGCCCCCACCGCCCATGGAAAATGCATTCGTCTGACTTTGCTTTTCGTGTGTATTTCTCATTTGGTTTCGGTTGCAATCGTTCTTAATATTGAATTTCATTTATTTCGGGTAAGTTCCCGGGTTTTTTTTTTAGCAGGACCTTAATCTCGCCTAGTTGCCAGCTATCGTTAATCGGTAATCGTTAATCGCTTATCGCCTGCCTTTGCTTTTGAGCGTTCCATTGCCATTCGTTTCGTTTCGTTTCGCCTCATTCCGATTCGCTTCGTTTCGTTTGGCTTGCTAATATTTTCTTAAACGCACACTCACACACATATCAGTTTAAGTTAGATTTTAATAATAACTTAAGGTTAAATAACAATCACATTTACTTATTTCTTTTGTTTTCGTTCGACCCAAAAAAAAAATCATCTTCACGCTTTTCCTAACTTTTATATTTGATTTACGATTACTGTTTTTCTTTTTTGGGTTATTCATTTATAATATTCATAATATTTTCTCATTGGCATCCTCCCTCGAGCATCGGGCTTAATTGTCAATAAAACAATTTGAACAAACGTAAACAACAAAAGTGGTTAGATCGTTAGCCAGGGATTAAGTTCCACCTATAAACGACCCCTTCACTATATCCGGGGCATGGATAATTCCTACTACTTACATTATAACGTGCCACTTGCAGTGCACGGATTTTGGGTTTTATCTATTATTTCGTCGCTCGTCTTTACTTCTAAGAGTTCTGTTTTTTTTAAAGAGTTAAGTTTTTCTATATTTTATCAATGCTGTATATATGTGTGTAGACCATTAATGCGGAGCAAATACATATACGGGAGTTTTTCACGATCTGCATTCATTTAGTTTGCCAATTGTCTTATGTCTATCGTTAGCCATTTAGTTCTCATTTGCTTGGAGTTGAAGACCCCATTTCGCCTAACTTCTCCATACACACACACGAAAAAAATATACATACACATATATATATATATCATATCGACTAGGACTATAACTATTTCGGTTTTATCGTTTAAAAGGTTACATATATTCTGCTGTAATCACCGTATTGGCATTGTATAAATTGTTCGTTTCTCTTTGTAAATTGTGTTGGCTGCTACAAAAGTTCGGCACATTTGATTTTGTCAAGTGAAGTGTGTAATTTGCGAAACATGAATATCGAAATAGCAACGATATTTGGGTGTGCTCTATGTCCGGAATTTATTTTGGGGCACTTGCTGCCATTATATCTATTCTCTTGCCTTTGGAATTTCAAATTAAAAATGTTGAGTATTGAAATCATCAATAAAAGTGTCCAAGAGTATGCATCAAATAAAAGAACACCATCCTTTGTAGCAAATTCATTGGAATTCCGGACTTAAAATATTTTGTTGCATACTTTTAGACACCTTTATAAGTTGCTTGAAAATTTAGTGATTTCCATGGAATCTCTTACACATTTTACGCTTCTGAAAAATGGAAACGATTTACTGTGTGAACCCAGAGCACCCTGTGATAAATAAATCGATTTCACCGGAAATACACTTCAATCTAATACCCCTAAAAGGCAATTGATGCTTTTGAAACCAACTCGGACTTCCTTCCGGATTTCTGCTAATTAAAACTCTATACACTAAGCCTCAATTAGGATCCGGACACAGGACACACTTTGATGTTATTGGCTGTCCACGAACTTGCCAATCGAACCCAAATAATTTCACTACAATTATGCCCTCTATGCGGTCGCTGTTGACATTTCCTCCTTTTTTTTTAGTTTTTGGCGCTGTTGTGTGTGTAAATAATTAGCCTAATTAATTATGCATCGTTTCATATCGGTAGTTACTCTTTTTGCGATTCTGTTTGCCTATGTATCGCTTTCTTTTATCATATTATATGTAGTCTGTATGCAGATTCTATCGTATTTGTAATTGTATTTGCTTTTCCATTTTTATTCGGATTTTTTTGTTAGCTTTATTTTTATAGTTATAGACATTGAAATACTCGTTAGCCGCACCTCCCCCCGAAATGGAGAGAGCAGTGGGTCGAAGTGGGTGGTTGTGGGTGGACAGTGGGTGGATGGTAGGTGGGGGGAGAGGCTGCCAGCCGCATATAGACAAACAATTAATTATGATTTATATTTATATTAATCGCATTTAATTGTTATTATTCGTTATATTCGAAAATCAACAAACAGTAAGTGGAAAAAGTTTCTCTCTATTAAGTGTATATATATTTAAATTCGCCACAGTTTGGCTTTTGGGTGTCAGTACGCCTAGTAATCCTTACAATCTACGGGTGTGCACGATACCCACGATCTCTATGAGACCCGATGAGAAAAAAAAAAACCATCTTACCTGGCCTTTCTTAACTGCCATTCACATCCACCACGGCCATTGCATGGATGCCATTGGTTAACCCATTGCTGCCGTACTGGGTCGATGTCTGCGAGGGCGGTGGGGTGGCTGGCGGCGAGGCGGGTGGTGTCAGGGTGGCCGGCTCCTCCGCCGCACCACCCACCGTGTTGGTGGCGCCCTTGCCCATCCCACCACCACTCCCATTGCTGATGAGCTGCCTCTCACTCGCCGGCGGAGTGCTCGGGGCCTCCAGGAGCGGCGGTGGTGGCGGTGGCAGGCTGTCCAGCTGGTTGGACTCGATGAGTGTGTAGTCGCCCAGCTCTTTGATCTCCTCCGTGGATGGTGGCGCCGGCAGGCTCATCAGGCTGTCATAGTTGCTCTCGGCCTCCGGTTCAGTCTCCTCTGGCTGGGATTCGGTTGCGGTTGCAATCTCTTTTTCCGGCTCGGAATGGGTCTCAATGGGATTTGGTTTTGATTCGGGTTGTTCCTCTAATGGGTTGTCTGGCTTGTCTGTGTTTTCTGGCTTCTCATCCAGATCAATCTGAACTGGATCTTCCTGTGGTGGAGAGACCTCCACTGTTGGTGGAGGCACTTCCTCTTTTTTTGAAAACTCTTTCTCTTTGATTGGAACCACTTTCTCGTCTTCGGTTTGAACCTCTGTCACCTTTTCTGGGACCACCAACTTTTCTGGTGAAGCCTGTACCTCTTCTGTGGGCGTAATCTCTACTTCCTTCTCGGGCTTAGTTTCTTTTTCCTTTTCCGGCAGAGTCTCTATTTCCTTTTCCGGCAGAACTTCCTCATCCGACTTCTTAGACCCCTGGCTTGAATCGATCTCCGTTTGCTCGGGACTAATGGACGTCTGTGACTTTAGCTCCCGTTCCTGGCCTAGATTTTGATTTTCATTTTGATTTGGGCTTATCAATATAGGCTTGGCTGTGGGCGAACTGGTGGCATAGCCCGGCTGCTCGATGACATAGAGCTCCTGGTTGCCATAGGAGTACCGCTTGTTTGAATCAGTCGACGAGGTTGAGCTGAGATCCGATTGCGAGAGGCCAGTGCGAGCCAGAATGGGTTGGCTTTCGACTTCCTGTTGGGTCAAATCCTCGGCCCCATGCTCCTCGGCCTCCTCGATGAGATGCAGCGGGGCAGCAGGAGGACCACCGGTGGCGGAGGCAAAGTCCAGGGGTGGTGCATGGATCTGCACCTGCTCGTGGCTGGGCGGCAGTGCCTTGTCCAGCAAGTGCCCCCCGTTGGGCGCCAATTGTTTGTTGTCGAAGGGCAGTTCGGTGGCGTCCAGGGTCACGCCGGGATGATCGCCGGCCAGCTGTTTGGAGTCGATGCCACGGGCCACCTCCACCACGAAGACGCCATTCTTGTCAGTGTGCATTTTTGTCTCCCGGGCATTTCGTGAGATATCCTGCGAGAAAGGAGGGCAAGTTTTATTGAAAGCGATGGCCAGGCATCCCGGTGCATGTTAGTTAGAAGGTGCAGGACTCTCACACACACACAGAACACAACACAACAGGATGCACAGACACACAGGCACAACATTGAGGATACAAGAGTGTAAGAAAGGAAAGTGGCGGGGGAAAGTGGAGAAAGTGGTCGAGGCGGAAGGAGGTGGAGAAAAGAGCGACAGAGCGGACAAATCGGTTGGCTGCCATGCGGAAAGTGTCGAAAATTGCATTTGCATATGCTTGTGGCACACATACGCCCCAAGGATACACCGCACACTCACACAGGCACACCCACTCTCTCTCTCTCTCTCTCTTTCTGTGTCGCACACACACTAGCCCACTCAAGTTGACAAATAGACGACAACGGACTGTTGTTCGGACTTAAATCTGGCCCTCGTTCGCCGTCACATGGCCCGCAGGTGCCCATTGATGTGCCAGGACCACCCAAGGACCACCAGGATTCACCCAAGGACATTCAAGGCCAGGACAAATGAACAAGTGGCAAAGCGTCGCCCCAAAGTGTCGGAGGGCATAGGGAAGTGCGGTAAATAAAGTACTCACTTAAACACAAAGGGTTCAGAAACAGAAACTGAAAAGTGCGGCAGTCAAGGTAACTTAAAAATAATAACGAAGATGGAGATTTATAAAACAATAGCGGGTTTAAAAGCTCAATCATTGCAAGTTCCCAAGGATAATGAACTAATACCATCCGATGAGTAGGGTTTAGGATAATACAACTAATAAATCATAAGCTTGGAATGTAATTAGAGAAAAGTATGAATGAAAGAAGATAATTCAATTGTTATAGGGACTTAATAATAGGTGTTCCCCAGTTTTATAAAGATATAAGGTACAAGAAGCATCCACATCCATTCTCATACGAAGAAACTTAATTTAACCAATCTTAAACCCAAGAAGTCAGTGCACCAAGAAGGTGAGTTTATCTTAAGAGAAGAGTCTTCTAAGAGAACATAGACAGATAGAAACGAGCAGTACTTGTTGGATGCAATCAAACCGGAACGGGAGGATAGTCGGATTTCGGAATTCGAAAGTGTGTAAACCAAGTCAAAGATGATGAGGATAGGCAGGCACCAAGTATAGAACACCGAACAAACTACTACAACATCCAGTTTAGCACTCAGGCACATCCTGTTCCGAGTGGCGGAGAGATAGGTAGATGCAGAGACAGAGATAGGAAGACACATCTAGAATCCCGAACAGAGTTGGCGGCGGGCAAAAGGACGACGAGCTGATCGGATGACTAACGAACTTACGTGCCGCTCCTCGGTGACAACAATCAGATGATTATCTTTGAGCGTCATCTTGGTGACGGAGCCACAGGGAGCAAGGCCACCACTTGAGCCACCAATGGAGGAGGCACCACCCACCAGAACCACCTCATCCACCTTATTTACCCCATCCACCGTCCCTTTGAACCGAAACGCGAGGTGTTCCAGACCAGGCATCTGTGTGGGTAAATGGCCTTGACTGTCACCGCTGGGGGGCGTGGCTGTGGGCGGTGGGTGGTGGTGTGGGCGTGGGGAGGTGAAAGTGGTGGAAGTGGTGCCTCTAACGGATGCAAATGCCAAGTCAGATGATGAGAATGACGACGATTCTGACTGCAAGAGGCGAACAGAGTGAGAGAGAGAGAGGGAGAACGAGATAGAGAGAAGGAGAGAGCAGTACTCAAGTGGAATGCAATTCACGCACACACTCCAACTCTTTCACACACTCTTTCACTCTCGCACACCATCAAAGGACTGGGAAATTTCATTACCAGCCAAGGGAATTCATTCCTGTTCCAAGTCAAATGTTTAAAGTTATCTTCATTTTATGTTCCATTTTGTTATGAACTCATATGTTTGAGCATTTTAAGTATAGCCCAAGTACTAAAAACAAGTCTTTTTAGCTACTAAGAACTTAAAGTTTTCGTTTAAGACCTTGATAAAAAGTTTTCTTGTTTACTAGTAAAAATAAAAGTTGGATTTAAAATGGTTACTATATAAGCTTTTTTGGGTATCACATCCTTTGACTATTTAATTCTTTATAACGTACGTAAATTAAAAATTTTAACAGGTATTTAAAATTGCATTTATAAAAGTCTCAAAATAATTATCATTATCAACTTGTATAAAATATTTTATATGTTTTGTATATATATTATCTTTTTATAAGAACAGTTAGTTTTTTAAAGAATAGTTATTAAAGATTTTTTCAATTAAAGGTACTTCAGAGACTTGATTTCTTATTGTCAAAAAAAATCAAAGTCCTATATCATTAATTAATTACACATTCCTAGATCCTACATATATCTAATCTTAATCGTAACTAGTCTCATCAGTGTTGAAAAAGTGTCGAAATTGGTAAAACTTAAGTGTGATGAAATGATTAAAAACCTTGAGGTAAGGAAATATAAAAACCAACCATGACCAAGCTTGTAAATAAACTTTGATAGACGGTAGTAAATGAAATGCTTTTATGGTAAAAGCGAAAGAAACGGTATCCTTTTGTTTAAGCCACGTTAAAGCATTTCTTTTATTAACCTTTCTCCTCCAACCGCAGTATCATCTTTAATTCTGCCCTTTCAGCTCTCAATTTCAGCTGGAACGCAATAAAATTTCCCGCGGAAATTTCAGCCATTGTTTAATTTTCTCGAGAGCTCGAGAGCAACTACGGCAGACGAGTGCATCCACGAGGGTGATGGAGGAGGGGTTATTGCGAACAGTTGAAGACACTCTCTGATGGCACTTGCGTTTAAATTTCAATTTCCATCACGCGAAGGTTGGGACGGGAAGGTGGGGGATGGGTGTACTTCGAGATGGGATGTGGGCTGTTGGGGGTTTGGGGGCTGGGGGTTCCTTCTATGAACTCACCTCGTGCTTGGAGTCCTGGCCCTGTTCGCTGTCATCGCCTGGGGCGCCACCCGTGCCCGCTCCTGAGTTTTTGCCAAGCACATACCTGCGAAGGAAAAAACAGAGAAGATAGAGAGAGACGGGGTTAGTGCGAGAGCGGGATGGAGTGTCTTTGGGCCAAAGGCGCAAAAGTTGTTGCCGCAGCTTTTCGGCGCCGCACAGGCCAGAGTTTCAAAATCCAATGCATTTCTAATGATGCCGCGGTTGAAATTAACATTTTGTTGCCTACTTTGCGGCTGCCTGCAATCACCAAGGATTAGGAAAATCCAGGCATTACAAGGCACACTTTCCGGCTTAAATTTAATGA
Source organism: Drosophila suzukii (assembly GCF_043229965.1). Taxonomy (NCBI): domain Eukaryota; kingdom Metazoa; phylum Arthropoda; class Insecta; order Diptera; family Drosophilidae; genus Drosophila; species Drosophila suzukii. Next base: position 19,507,164 of record NC_092084.1, read on the forward strand.
AAATAGCTGTTTAGTTTGATTTTCGCAAACCTATCTCTTGGAAAAATATAATGTGACAAGTTTTTTGGGGTTCGAAATAATGCTGGTCGAAAATTCCTTAAGTTGGCTTTGAAAGCGCCATAAATATTAGCAATTTTTGGGGAGGAAAGTTCCTTGAGTGAGTATCCTGGCACTGTCCCGAGAGTATCCCATTGTGGCTCCTGCGGAAAAGGGACCTTTGTGGCACTCAACAAATTTCAAGTTGCCAAGCCGCCGAAACGAGCCACACGCACAACTAATTTCTCGTCTCAAGAGTTTATTGTGCAATTTCCTCTCAGACACCAGCACACGCACACCCATTCACACTCCCATGGCCACAATGTCCTGGCAAATAAATTGTGTGTTTCCTTTTTATTTTGACGCTGGCTTTTCACGGCACCTTTTTCTCTGTGCTATTTTTGTTGCGGGGGTCGAATGGAGCTACAAACTGGCAACGTTTGCGGTTGCCATTTGCCGCTTTATGCGTTTTTCCTGCGGCTGCCGAAAAGCGGGAAACCCTGAGGGGCGCAGGGATCACCTTCCCAAAAGCAGCTGCCTTGTTAGCTCCCGGCATCTACATCATCTGCGAATGAGGATGAGGATATGCTATCTGTCTGTGTGTGTGTGTGCGTGCGGCGACTTCCGTTTCCGGCCTCGCCGATTCTCGATTCCGCCGCGTTGATTTGTTGCGCCCTCAGCTTTCTCCGGGCTCCCCATCAACCTGTCACTCCCAGTCGCCCACTCCCCGCTTTCATTTTGTTTGGCATTTAGTGCCCGGCGAGAATGTGTGGGTGCACAGAGAGAAATTGCGAGATGTTTTATTGAAGGCCACACATTTTAAAATACTCAAAATCTTTTTTAGGTAATTTGAAAATAATATTTAAGTAGCAAACATTGCAAATTACTATAGTTATATAATTTATTATATATGATTATATTTTATTATAATTTCAGTCTTGAAAGATCCCCAAAAATTATATGATATTTTGAACATTTTTTTTATACTTTTAAAGTTAAATAAATAGGAAAGTAAATGTTTATAAAACTGTTTAGGTCTTTAAGGAATCCCACATATTATTTAGCTTCCATAATTATAAAGTTCTTGAAAATAATTTTCAAATTTTCATACATGGGTTTTAGAACGATACCCCAAAACTGGACTTCCAGATTCCATAACTTTAGTAATTGGATCCTGATTTGGACGTGGGATACCTCTATGAGTTTGTGGTTGAATTCTCAAATAATCTACATTTAAATATTTCTCTTATGATATGGTCCAATTTTTAACCCATTTTCATGTTCGATGTTTCGTTATTTCCAATGGGTTTTAGAACAATACCCCAAAACTAGACTTCCAGATTCCATAACTTTAGTAATTGAATCCCGATTTGGACGTGGGATACCTCTATGAGTTTGTGGTTGAATTCTCTAATAATCTAATCTAATAATAAACATCACTATTAATTTTATATTTATTTATTATTCGGGACAATGTTACTTTAATATCTAAGCATTCGTAAAACATTATAACTTTAAGCACATTGAATGTAAAAATATTATAGTCGCAAAAGGTTACAAATATTTTAATATGATATAATGTAAAATTCTCATGGGAAGAAACCACAAAATAAATGAAAATTAGTTCAAACTGCCACCATTTCTCTCTGTGTATGTACACTACATTTATATATATGTATATAAATATATAAATCCGCATCTAGAGAAACAGCAGCTTCGCCAAGAGCTTTCAACCCAATTCGTGGCGCGGCCAAGATTTATGTTTGGGCCAGACTGCGGGCGATAAAGGATGTGCGTCCCTGGCATTGCGCTCAATTTTATACCCCACATCACTCCAACCCACCCCTTAGACCACCCCCTGAGCCACCACCCCCTGAGCCAGTGAGCCACTGAGCCACTGAACCACCTCCCGTCACAGATTTGTCAATGTTTTGTTGCTATTTCTGCTGTCTGTCGCTGGCAATGCGAATGAGAAATAAAACGCCACGAATGAAGCTGATAAATGCGATTTGCCACGCCTCGCCTGCAGCGGTTGGGGGGCGTTGGGTTCCGGGGATTCCAGGGGTTCTGGGGGTTTCTGGGGGTCAGGTGGCTGCCCCGGCAAATTGCTTTAGATTGAGTGCATTCTTCTGCCATGCGTGGGGGTCGCCGCTGAAAAGTAGGCAACACATTTCGCCCGGGGAATCCTTAAAATTGAGGTTTAGGCGGCATCGGATTAGGGTTGCCTGCCACTCAGGCACCCGCATGCTGTCTTTCTATTTTAAGGTGGCCTTAGCCCAGCTCATCCGCCCCAGACTCCCAGACTCCCAACCTCTTCCAGCTTGGCTGCTTCCTCGCAATTTCTTGCAATTATTTTTGATTTGTGTGGGACATTGCCGTCTAAGCTGATTAAGCGCCACACGAGGCGTAACCAATTAGCTCAGCCGAATGGCTGAGGAGCCCGGGATGAAAGACCATATTGTCTGGGTACAGTTGCCGCCAAGAATGACAGTTCACTGGCGCGGAAGGGGGTTTTGGAGGTTAAAGGTTGATGTTGTGACTGAGCAGACGATGGTTTTTTCGTCACTTTAAGAGGGCTATATGGTATGCATTTATTTACTTAAAGTGAAGCTCATTATAATAGGGATTGCTCAAGCTTTCCTTTATTTCCATTTAAATCTGATTATAAATTCTCCCAAGAATGTTTTTTAAAAGACCCTTTACTAGTCAGAATTTTATACAACATATATTTACCAGGGTAATATTAAACCCGCTTTAACAGGTTTTATTTAAGTATTCCAATATACTATATGTAAAACATTAAATGTAAAATCCCTTTCACAAAAACACATCTCCAGAAGTTGCCTTTTACCGCTTAACCCAAATGTCAAGACTTGATATATTTAATACTAAGATCGCATTGAATATGTTGGATATTACTATTATCTGAGAAATAGGTATATTTTTACAATACTAAGATAGAAACCACTCTGCTTTAAGAAATTCTTAAATGATTTTTTAGAATTCTTTTTTTTTGTACCGGAATATATTAATAAATCTCATAATATGAGTATTACTTACTTTATAGCGCAGTACATGGACACCAGGAGGGCTGAGGGCAGGATGACAATGATGAGACCCATGGAAACAGCAAAGAGATTGAAGAACCCTGAAGACAAAAAATATTAATAGAAAGGTTACCATAGTTTTCCCTTTGGGGACTTGAGATAGGAACTCACCATCGTAATCCGCTAGAGGATCCTCCGAGAGAGCGGTGGCATTTGCAGTCCTGCCACTTCCGCTGGCCAGCAAAGGAGCCATGGCCGAGGCAGATCCCGAACCCGAACCCGAACCCGATCCGGATCCCGATCCACCATCATATCTCTGGAGGAGCGTGGCATTGACCATCTCCGCCATTGGGAGCTGTTCGCGGTGCAAGTGGTTGGCCGACTGGCGGTGGGGCAGGTGGCTCAGGCCATGACCCACCTGCAGCTGGCGGTGAGCTGGACTCTCGAAGGGATAGGAGCCCTCCACGCCATCGAAGCCACCGCCTGCTCCATCGTCAATCAGATCCCCGCCGTACTGGATTGAGCTCTCGATCACATCCGGCTCGCTGTCGATGCTGTTGCTCTGGATGTCGTTCTCGTAGATGCCCATCCCGTTCTGGCCCATGCCCATGCCCATGCCCAGTTCCCCGGGCATGTAGTCGATCTCCTTGAGCTCGATCTGCGGCGGCAGCTCACCGATCACGGGCACTCCAATGGCCAGATCCGGCAGCACCGCTGGCTGGATGATGATATCCTGCTGCTGCTGCTGTGGTGGCACCGTGCTGCTCCAGCTCTGCGGCTGCTGCTCCACCTCGATGACCGACTCCCCCACATAGGTCACGTCCAGCGGTGGTGCTCCATCCCCACTGCTCAACGAGGAGCTGCGGAAGATCTTAAGTCCATCAGCATTGTGGTGCAGTGGCGACAGAATTATGTCTTCGTCGGCCTGCTGGGACTGGGATTGCCTTTGCTCCTGCTCCTGCATCACATAGCTGGCGGGGAAGAACTGGTTCTCCAGCTGGAACTTGCGCTGCTGCTCACCCATCGGCCCCACCGTGGGCAGCGACTCACCCACCTTGACCTCCGTGTTCGAGATGTAGAATATGGTATCCGAATCGCGATCGATGCTGGGCTTTCGTGGTGGTGGTGGTGGTGGCGGTGGCGGTGGGCGTGGCACTGCACCACCGCCCTCCTTAAGATCGGCCATGAACAGCTCGTCGGCATCCAGAATGGATTGGGGTGGTCGCACGGGAGGCGGTGGTGCAGCCGCCGCATCTGAGTTGCGGAACGTGAAGATCGGATTGATGTGCTCACCACTCGACGAGGAGGAAGATGAGGAGCCACCCGACTCCGAGCTGCTGTTGTCCGCACCACTGTCGATGATCTCCACCACCAGGATCTCGTCGCCGGGCTTTCCCTGCTTTTCGGCCACCACCGATGGCTGTCGGTAGGAGAACTCCAGATCCTCGCTCTCGCTGCCAAATGCCTCGGACACATTGATGTGGATCTCGATGGCCGCCGGCTCGGGCTTACCCACTGCTGCACCACCTGCACCACCCGATGCCGGTTGGGTGGACACATCCGCCCGGTCGATCACGTACTGGGTGAACCGCTCCTGGGGCAGCGAGATCATCTCATGGGCCGGCCTAGTGGTGCCCATCTCCACGGCGCTTTGCGGTGGTGCATAGAACCCCTCGCTGTCACGGAAATTAGTGGAGGCCACTATGGAATCCACGGTGGAGTCATAGACCTCAATCTGGATGTCCGAGATCTTGGATTCAGTGCGCTCCATGGTATTGCTCGCTGGCAGACGGGTGGTGCTGGTCTGCACCTCGGGCACCTGGAAAACGGTGGTGGAGAGCACCGAAGCGGCTCCTGGTCCCACCGGTGGTGCGAGGGTAGTGCTGGTCTCGGGAATCTGCTCCAGCAGTGCCGTGGGCGCCAGAATCTCCACCAGGCGACCATTTCGCAGTTGGCTCTCTATAGAAGCCACATGTTGGTGGTTTGCCGGCTGGGGTTTCTTCAATGGGTGCACCACACTGAAGGTTTTCTCACCCATAAAGATCGGTCCCAGGTAGCCATTGTGCACGGGCAGCAGGGGCGCGGCCGGGGGCGGTGGTGCCCTTACAGTTGTGGTACTAATGGTGGTGGTTGAGGGTATGCCTTCCATTTCCGTTTCCATGGTGGTGCTGGTGGTGGGGAAATGCTGCTGCTGCAGCTGCTTCTTCTTGGTCAGCTTGAGGCCATCGTGACCACTGTCCAATGGTGGAGCCACCGTGTGCTCCAAGGCCAGCAGCTGCACCACCTGCAAGGCTACCTTGTTCAGTGGTGCTGTTGTCTTGTTAACTAAAGGCGGTCTTTCAGTGGTGCTGCTATTTTCGAGGTTGCTAGCTTCAGTGGTGCTACTTTCAGTGGTGCTACTCTCAGTGGTGCTCCTTTCAGTGGTGCTACTCTCAGTGGTGCCCCTTTCAGTGGTGCTCCTCTCAGTGATGCTATTTTTAGTGCTGCTCCTTTCAGTGGTGCTCCATTCAGTTGTACTCCTTTCAGTGGTGCTACCCTCAGTGGTGCTACCCTCAGTGGAGCTCCTTTCAATGGTGCTCCTTTCAGTGGTGCTCCTCTCAGTGGTGCTCCTCTCAGTGGTGCTCCCCTCAGTGGTGCTACTTTCAGAGCTGCTAATTTTAGTGGTTCTTCTTAGAGTTTCATTGGCTACCATTGATTTTTCAGTGGTGCTGCTACTTTCAGTGGTGCTTCCTATAGTGGTGCTTCCTTCAGTGGCGCTTTTTTCAGTGGTGTTGATTGCAGATGCTTCTGCTTCAGCTGTTGGCACTGGTTTGGCCACCTGAATTTCATCAGTGGCTCTTGGCATCTCGGTGGTTGTGGTAGTGGTGCTGGTGGTGGTGGTGGTGCTAAGCTCTGATGGCTTCTTAGTTGTGGCCAGTGGTGCATGCCTTCCGCCCCTGTCGTTGCTGGCCTCCATCAAGGTGGGAGTGTGGCCCTGCACTCCGATTTCCAAATGGTGGTAACGGTGGTGCTGCTGCAATGGCTTTTGCCCCACCACCGCAGCCGCACCAGCGACTGTGGGCGCTGCCCAGGCACCACTGCTCAAGGTGGTAGTTAGCAGGAGCACCACCCACAAGGTGCCACGCCCCCTGCCGCCCAGTGGGGCCGACATGTTGCTGCCGGGCATGTTGCAGCTGGCTATGTTGCTGCCTCCTTATTGACTACGCTTCTGGGAAATGGAGATTCTTGAAGGGTTTTCCCACTTCTGTTTTGGCTGCTCCTGTTTTGTTATGTAAATTTAGTTTTGATTCTGCTTGGCTGGCGAAAAATCTTTTCGCTGTTGCTGTTGCTGCTGTGCTGCTGCTGTGTTGCTGTTGATGTTGCTGCTGTGTTGCTGCGGTTGCCTTTGGCACTTAATTTTCCCCTGCGCTCAGCTTGTTGTTGGCACTTGGCATTGTGTTGTGGCTCTTGAAACTGCAACTCGACAACGTCGACATCATCATCGTCATTCGCTTGAGCGTCTTCGTCTGCATCATCATCATCAGTATCATCATCATCATCATCTACATCATCGCTGCCTTGCAATGTTGCTGCTGCATCTGCTGCAGGTCTCATTCATGTTGCTGATGTTGCTGCTGTTGCTATCGCCGCTGCACTCGTGTATGTTGCTGTTGTCGCTGCGGCCATTTTCTGCGGCAGCAGCGCCGCTTGTATCGCTGCTTCTTTGTGGGCTTAAAAACATGCACTGCCCGAAAAAAGATGGGGGTCCTTAGCACTTAATCTCCTCCTTTATCCCCGATGTTGCTGCTGCTGCAGTTGCAATGTGTCCTTGCTGCAGCCTCCTTTGATTTCGCCTTCGATTTCTTTCGGTTTCCTGAATGGAAATGAAATTTGAAATAACGAAATCGGCAGAAGCAACAATTTAACTTATTGCTGCTGCCGCTGCATTGCAAATCCAATGAAACTAATGAAGCAACAGCAATACGGAAAAAGGAAAATCGGAAAAGTGTTGCCGAGTTGCAATGTCTGAAGAAAATAAGGAAGAACTGGAATAATAAAGAATAGCTGAAGGAGGGAAGAATTATAGAAAATATATAGAAAGTATAGGGGGGAAATAAGTCAAAAGGCCTTGAATGGTTCTTGGAAAATGTTTAGTCCATAAATAAGTATGCTTCCTATGCTTTTGTACTTAAACAAATATATGTAAAAGATAAATGTGGTCATATAATTTAACAAATATTTAAAATTTAGAGTGCCTTAAATAAAGCTCAAACTGGTTAACAATAATTCAGCTATCCATCAAACTTTGTGTACCCATTTCAGCAACATCCAGCCAATAAAATCCAACTAGAAACCTTAGCGACCAGTTCAGTACTTTATCATCAATCAAGTCTGCTTTTCCCCAACTCCCCAGTAATATTCCTCAAATTCATGGCATACTTTTCCGTGCTAGATCTTAGAAAAAAACCGCTTTTATTTAATTTAGTTAACTGGCCAAGAGTATTCAGCAGGAAACTTTGGAAATTTAAGGTAAGGGGACTGGCAGCCCTTTGAACCCTTTTGGCGGTACGGTGGCCAGACCATGCAAATTAAATATAAAGCCTACAAAATGATTCGATTTCACAGCCCTGACCCTGATCCCGAAAACTGTGAAAAAAGGTTGGTTCGTGGGATAAAAGGCGGAAGAATGGGGCATAGAAATGGGCATAAAACCGCAAGAAGGGTGGGGCACAAAGGCCTTCTCAATTCACTCATCATCATGGTCATCGTAACAAGTTGCTTATCATCAGCACCGCCGAACCACCGCCCTTTGACCCCTCATTTCGCAACTATTGTGGCACATCAAAGGGCACAAAAAGGGAAAAGTTTGCGGCTGCAGGAAAAACAAATGGGCGCAAAAGAGGCGCCACACAAAAGCGGAAGCGTAATAAAGGCGTTGATAATGGCAGCCGTAATGATATGGAAGAAAAATCTATAAATACACAAATCCACACAAAACACTGATAAAATAAAGTTACCCTGTATCCAAAATCCCCGAGCCTAAATAAATACAAAAAAGTATATAAGGGCTTAGCGCTTAAAATGTATAAAATTAAAAACCAAATTCTTAATTGGGGCGTGACTGTTGCAATTATTTGGCACATACAGAATTTTTAAGCGTTTCAATAAATACAAATGGGGAATAATTACAATAAATTATTTAAATCAATAAACACAAAAATGGATGGTACTTAAGTGCTTATTAGATTCGATAGTATTTAAAATTCCGATAATTATCAGAAAAAAATGTGTGAATAAAAACTTTATTTATTTAAAAAGCAGGGAAAAAAGTTGTGTTTTTCATAAGTGTTATCATGTCTTGTATACATAAATAAAATGTATAGTAGGCAATAAAATATAAAGAGCTGAATTGTTTCTGCTATTTTAAAACCTATACATGGAAAATAAACTAAACACTTAATACACCTAAGGGAAAATAATACCCATAACAACACTCCACGTTTTAAATAAACAAAAATAATATAAGAAAGCTGGAAGGGTTCATATTTTGACACCAGGAACATTTGTTTATATATGTTTCAGACTCACCGCCGGCGAAGTTATATTTCCCGATTCCGCTAGCCCCGCAAGGTAATCCAAGGGTCCTTGCAGAGCCCAAAAAAACCCCGACACTCCACACTTTTTCCTTAGTTATGGATTCCCTTGAGTCACTTTAAACTGTTTATATTTTCCATTCACTTAACTTTGAGTTTATGTGATATTTTAATAGTTCAAACACTGTAGACACTGCAAAAAATTAAACAAAAAAGTAGAAACAAGAGAACACCGAGAGAAACCGCAACTGAGTTCGTTATTGTGATTAAAGCGGCAACAACAATGTAAAAAACGCGCAGGAAACGCGCCAAATTTCAGGATGATTTACTAAGACCTCACATGGTGTTTTCATTTCAGTTTTGTAGAGGATGGGATATGGGATAAGGAGCAGGGATCTCTGGGAGGTATGGGGTGTGGGGAAGGCGAGATTATAGACTCACAACTCCTTTCTAGAAATTTAACCCGCTGATGAAGATGCTTCTTAGGCGGACGTTGATTTCACCGCTGCTACTGCTGCTGCATCCTTTTGCTCCGAAAACCGCACGCAAACTGCGCAAATTTCGAAGCATCCTTTGCCTTAAAGGACACTCGACGACCCGGCACTTCGGATGAAATTCTGCCGACTTTCCCCGAGCACTTTGAACTTCGGATGGCGAAAGTATTGGTTAACGCGGCAAAAAACGCGCGGAGAGTTTGGAGACTTTCACTCCCCAGCTGTTTGGTGGTTCGTGACGCGGCTAAAAAGTGGGCTGCCAACTGAGGAATGGATTTAAGCAAGCTTGAAAAATATGTGGTCTTTTTATATTCAAACAAGATTACAAATTTTGTATGTAGGCTTGAATTTACATTTTAAAATTAAATTTTATTATTATTTTTTGTCTTGTTCTTATAAACATTCCAGTCTACATATAAAAGCTTTGGAGTGCTGGAGCTAATATGAAAGCTCTTGTAAGACATTTCGAAAGCTTATCTGGTACGCTTTAAATCAACATTTATCTAAAAAAAAACCATATAATGCCATAAACCATAAAAATTCATCAATAATTATGTATTTCTACCTTTTCAAAATTACCAATGTTTGCTTCCTTCTGAACGTGATATTTCTTTGAAAATTTGTTTAAAGAGTAAGTTTAAAGAGATTATGTTCAAAGCCAACTTCGGCATTTATTTATTTTAAAATGTATTTCTTTGTAAAATGGTTTACATTTGAGTTACACTCGAAAGAAGAACATTTTTCTGCATTTCATGGATTTGTTCCCAAAGCATACCTTCACATTGCATTCCTCACGGATTCTCGGTGCCAAATGTTTAGCATACAGCCATTTGATCATGCAACACGCATGGTAATTCCCATAAATATTTCGCCAGTGGATTACGTAAACATTTCGGACTTCGGCCCGCTGTCTCTTGGATCTTTCTTCTGGATTGGATTGGCATGCACACTTCTTTTGTCTACGCCGTGGAATTCGAGGCGAGTCCCCGCGGGCGACACTCCCAATCCCAAATGTCTTGGTCTTCGGAACCGTGGTGGACTTCGTCCACCTGGACGTCGCAAGACTAATGCCAGGCACCGTTTTGATTTCGAATTTTGGATCGATTTGGACTTGGACAGATGTCAATTCTCAAATCCCCTTGCCTGAACAACACGCTCCTTTCTATACACTAAAGAAAATTCAGAGAATATATATTTACTTTGCCTACGTATAAAAATTGTTTAATTAAAATCATAAGCTCTTGAAAAATTACATCAGCTAGCAATATCATAATGACCAATAAATTGTAATAAATTCGGTATATAACTTTATTCAAGAAGTGTTTTATTTTCATGAAATTATTTAATTGATATATGGTCACCTTCTTAAGCAATACATTAAAAAATACTCCTATTATTTTTATACCCGTTACTCGTAGAGTAAAAGGGTATACTAGATTCGTCGGAAAGTATGTAACAGGCAGAAGGAAGCGTTTCCGACCCCACAAAGTATATATATTCTTGATCAGGATCACTAGCCGAGTCGATCTAGCCATGTCCGTCTGTCCGTCTGTCCGTCTGTCCGTCTGTCCGGATGAACGCTGAGATCTCGGAAACTATGGGAGCTAGGCTATTGAGCTTCTTCCTGAGCTTCTTACGCAGCGCAAGTTTGTTTCAGCACAGTGCCACGCCCACTCTAACGCCCACAAACCGCCCAAAACTGTGGCTCCTACAGTTTTGATGCTAGAATAAAAATTTTAACTGAAATGTATTGTTCTCATCAATACCTATCGATTGACCCAAATAAAGTTTGCCACGCCCACTTTAACGCCCACAAACCGCGAAAACCTGTGACGCCCACAATTTTCATGCTAGATAAAAAATTTTAACTGAAATGTATTGGTCTCGTCGATACCTATCGATTGATCCAAAAAAAAATTTGCCACGCCCACTCTAACGCCCATAACGCTTAAATCTGTATACCGCCGGTAGGTGGCGCATTTTAATCTCTCTTTGCTGCTTGCATATCTCCATATAGCTGAGTAACGGGTATCTGATAGTCGAGGCACTCGACTATAGCGTTCTTCCTTGTTAATCCTTTAATCCATTGTTTAATTTACATCATAAAAAAAATTTGATTAAAATCTATTACTTCAATTAATCCACTTAAAGAGAATTCTAAGGATCTAAAATTGAGTATTTGTATTCTCAATATTAGGATGAGTACAAATTTTGGCAAAAAGCTAACATTGATATACTAACACAACTATACTAACATAACTATAACTATACTAACATAACTATACTAAGAACCGAATTCTTATTTAATATTTTAAAATATCTCAAAGTTCTAAAATTGAGTATTTGTATTCTCAACATTAGAATGAGTACAAATTTTGGCAAAAAAAGAACATTGAGTATAAATTCTACTTGGCTTACGCACAAATTTAAGTATACTAAGAACTGAATTCTTATTAAATATTCCAAAAATAACATTTGATTTAATTCGGTGATCTTACTTTTCTGTACTTCTGTACTACTGTATCTCAACGCATTTTAATAAAAGTGTAAGTCATTTTCAAATTTCTTTGTATTTTATTATTCCTATCTGTTTTTTTACGTTGGTATATGTAGGTTCAAACTAATATGGAAAACGGAATTCTGTACAACCATTGTTAATAATTTTATAAGATCCCATAAATCTATTTTCCCAGTGCAGATGCCTGAATCTGTGTCTGCTGTTGCCCGTGGGTGACATTGCTCCAACAATTTGCCTGGCACGAGCATTTGCATTTTGACAAATTAACAATACACATACCTGTGGCACCACCGCCTCCACCACCCACACAGGTGATAGAAAACTTAATTGAATCCCCCTTGGGTGCCTGTCTGCCCATCGAGCACATTCAATTGCTGACCTCAAAGAGATTCATTTGGCAGTTTGTTTGTCTTGCGCTTTTTGTGCCCCTTTTTTGGCGGAACGCTTTCTTCTCCGCCAGCCGTTACACGTTCGAATCACTCCGAGGCCGGCCGCATTTATCGAGCGTAATGAGCACGTAGCCCCACTTCTCAGTCCTCACCCCCAGTACCCATAAACCGCCCCTGGATCGGAGCGGATTGAGCCCCATTAACACACAAATCCAAAGCGTTTCAATTGCCCGCCGGAGTCGATGTCGAAGTTGAAGTCGCAGCTGCAGTTGAAGTTTAAGTTTAACTTTAAGTGCGATTGAGATGGAGACTGCGTACGGCTTCTGGCCTATGACCTTTGGATCGTACCCTTATCGAGTGGGTACAATGGCGGTGATATCAAATCAAATATCAAAATTGCAATCCTAGGTAAATTGTCTGATAAAGAGCTTCGAAATTGCTTATTTCTTTCTTAAACATATTTTATTTATTTATATATAAAATAATTATGAATACAACCTGTTTCAGTAAATGTATCAAAGCAAAAAAAATATTTTTAGGTAACATGGCAATTTATAATGTTACTTTTAAGTGTTATCTTGCATTTCTTACCAAAATATAAATTACTTCAGATACTAATTCGAGTAGTCTTAAACAGTCTTAACATAAATAAATGAATACTAAATTCCAAAGAATCTGTTAGACTTAAAAAACCTTAATGAAAACCAACTACTTCTTAACGATCAATTTATCTAAACAAATAAAAAAATGTAAATAGATTTTAGTGCAAATCGAAAAATTGTATAGAAATATATAATACTCAGGAAAAACTAGCAAAAGAGGGCTAAAATATTTTTAAAAGTAAAACTCATCGTACAATTTTGGTTTTACCTATACTTTGAAAACGTTTTATTTTACTTTTATAAATGCTTTTGTCCTGTTTTTGCACATACAGAACTCAGAATCATGTAGAAAAAAATATATTTAAGATAAAATTATATTTTAAAATCTATTATTGATATTAGTTCGGTTGTATGGCTTGTTTTTTCGGCTAGGCTATCATATCCCAGAGTATCTCCAGGGGTTCCGTTGTTTGCATTTTGGGGTTAATGCTAAAGCCGCATCAATCAATGGCACGTCCGCCAAACAACCGAGTTGACTATTTTATCGGTTCAACTTGGCCCGTTCGAAGTCGCATCTTAACGGCTCATTTTAATTTGAGCGGTGCGCACTTGACGCCACCAGACATTCGACGTTCGACGCTAGTCTTTGGATATGCAATCCCCCCGGCAGTTGGCAATTGGCCGCCCATGGCCATGACAACAACTACAACTTCGACGACATGTTGACAACCGGCGTCGATTTAAATGCGCAGCTTTTCCACGTTCAGCTCACATTTTCCATTTTTCCATTTTTTTTTTCAGACGGACAACGTGCCCCGCATGCCGAACCGAATTTGAATCCGTTGCTAAATTTACCAGTCAATTGCCATCCGCGCTGCCAATTGAAACCGGACCAGTAACTGCGGCTTAAGCTCCTGCAGCGGATTTCAGTCGCCGCTTGGCCACTTTGCTCCAAGTGGCCAATTCCAGGTGGCAGAGGATGCCAAGCCAAAGTCCAAGAGTCCGAGGATTAAGGCATAAGGTTGCAGTTTAAGTGTAATAGAAAATTCCTAAGTCAAACACCAAAAAGTCCCATAAAATCGAATAGGGAATTGCAAATATTATAGGTTGAATTTATTCAACATTTATTTAAGCTACACTCATAAAAAAATAACCTAGTAAATCCATTAATTTCATATTGAATTGAAATAATTTTGAACTATTTTTATCCACTACGGATTTTATATGTTCCAAATAATTTTTAACAACTATAGCTCATCTATGGGTTTTTACCATTGAAATTAATACGTTCTTCTATTTCATTCAACTTCAAAATGCTTAAAAGAAATTTGTATGACTCACATCGTATCTAATATTTTCTATCATAGTTGAAATGTTTTTAAACTAAATCATGCAATTAAATATGTTTTAAATTAAATATAATGCTTTTGTATTTGAATTACTGAGAGATACGGGACTTGAAATAAATACAACAATTTGAAGAACACCCACAAATATTTTTTTTAGCTTTTTAAATAATAATAAAAATAAAAATTTTTTAACCATACGTTTAAAATTGAGTTATTGTTTTATTTTTATGTTAACTGCTTTCCAGTTTTCGGATGCTTGCAAAAAGGTGACTCAAACTGTTGATTTAGAGCCCATAACTTGACTCATAGTATCCCCAATATTTAAGTGGGTTACCTTTCAAAGATTGTCAGTAAAATCTTTGGTAATCTGCAAGGTTTATTTAGATTTTGCAAAGTGAAAAGTTAGTCAATCTTTAGTAATCTGCAAAAGTTTATTTTGATTTTTTAATATGGTTAGTTACATGAGCAACGATAATAAGTTTTTAATATATATGGATCAAATAGTTTAGTCGATAAAATTATACCTATAGCCATAAGATACTTGCCTAACATTCGACTAACTGGCTGCGTAAATTTAAAAAAAGTCGCGGTATACATATTTTTAGATAACAATTTGGAAGTTCTCTATAAAAAATATAAGTGATATATATATGAAACTTTTTTTGCACACATTTAAAATGGAAATATATATTGTATCTTATAGTAAAAGAATTAATTTCAAGTTCATCCCACAAAAAGTAAGTCTGTAAAGAGAAAAGTACCTGTATGCTGGGATTATACCCCGCATTTTTCTGAGTTTCTTTCGCAAGTTTATCAGACCACTGACCACCCCAACCCACCTCCCAATTTCGACGGACAATCGCATCTCGTTTATTTCTGAGATTGGACTTATGCAACCCAGAGATGCTTATCGCCCGGTCCTCATCTGAATTGTTAAATATCCCAGCCGCCCAGAGTTTATCACCGTTTTATGTATGAGAAATATTTGGAGCTTTGTTTTTGTTTTCGTTTTTTCGGTTTTTTATTTTGGGTGCGGATTGATAACCAAACTTTCGCATTTTTGGGATGCAAGTTTCCAGAGGCGGCTGGCTGGCGTTAACCAAGGGGCGTGGCTCGGATTGAATCATCAATGGCCGCGAAAGCATTTCACTTTCGCTTCTTGTCATCGCTCGTTCGTTCGGTCAATTTCTTTAGATCTTTATTTATACATATACATTTCCAGCCGAGAAAAGATTTCACTTTCTTTTGAGTCATCCTCGGCGGAGCTGCGGCTTCTTTATGACTCCATTTTACGTGGGTGACAACGATTGCAACATCCAAGGGGAAGACAATGCCCCAACTTTGTTCGAGTTTCATCATCATCTCATCTGGCAACAATTAATGGGCATTATTGTCCGGGGCAGCAAGTTTATTTATTTGTTACAGTAGAAATTGTTAAGCAAATATTTTGCCTTGCTGCGAAAGCCCAAAAAGTAAAAAAAACCTGTCGTGAAATTTGAGAAAATTGTTGTGCTCTGTGTTTTTTGTATTTGTATTTGCACAGCCGATGTTTTCGTTTTCATTATTTCCAAGGGTCATGGGGGGGGGGGACATATTGCCATGAGTCAAAGGCAGCCAACTTTCTTTCATCCGCTCCTCGATTCTGGCAAAGGCCCCTCGGTTTTTCGGTTTCTTGGCTCTTCAGTCACGTTCCTTGGCCTGCCCTGAATTGCTCAGAGTTCATTTGCCGCAATTTTTGTGGCTTGTTTTTGGCCTGTTGTGCGAGCCAAAAGTTTGGGCCCGAACGCCTTTATCATCGGGTGTCCGTCAGCCTGTGCACAGAAATCATAATTCGCTAATAAATTTCCATTTCCATGTCGCTCTGCTGCGGCAGTCTTGGCAGGTTGAGCGTTTGCGCCGAGTGAAAGTTACCCCGAATCCTCCTCGAAAATTCCCCCGTCGCCTGACCTCTTTAAACGCGCCCTGAAAGGTAAGCATTCCACCAGAAATACTTGTGCGTAATTTAAAAAATAAACGTGGAAATGAAGACCTGAACATGGACATCCATGGTGAGCTGAGCAAAAAATGAGAAGACTGAATGAATCATTTCTATTTTGTTTATTTTGAACTACTCTTTTGTTTTTTCTATTTATTTGTTCCATTTGAACTTAAGTAAGAAAAGAGAAATGACTATGTAAAAGGGGGCCTAAAAATGGTTAAACAAATAAATAAAAACTTTTCTTAGATTTAATATTTCAATAAAAAATGTAAACAAAATTAAAAATTTTTTTCTAGTTCAATTGTTTTTTATATTATCAAATTAAACTAAACTACTTTCCAAACATCAGCTAACAAAGCACATTTTGGAATTTCTGCGAAAACGTAAACGAAGGACTTAGGTCGCGAACTGGAAAATACATTCATATTTTGATTATTTTATTTTTTTATTTATTTTAACCAACATATGTAAAAAAAAGAAAAAAACCGGAAATTGACGCCTAAAAAATAATTTTTTCTTGGTTATTCAAATTAAAAAAATATTTTTTTTAGATTTATTCTTTTAATAAGTAGTAAGTAAATATGAATAAATCCTCTTCCAGTTCTGTTGTAATTTAAATTACCAAATAAATTAGTATACTTTCCAAACTTGTGTAAGCAAAGCTTATTTTATTATTTCCCTCGCAAACGAAAACGAAAGACTTAGGCCACAAACTCGAAAGGTAATTGAAGCAGAATGCCAAACAGACTAATCTAATTACTCGAAATCTACCACTTCCGCCCAGCGGACTTTGGCTTTTAACTACAAATTTCACTCTCGTTTTCTGCTTAGAAAATACTCCGACTCATAAACTTGTTATTGTGCTGCGGCAAAGGGGTAAAAGAGAGATTCCCGTAAGTATAATTTCACTTTTATTAAGTAATTTCAGCGCGTTGTATGGCTGGCAACCGCAGAGAGTGACACTTGTCAATGGCAGATACAGAGATAGTCATGCAGATACTCAGATACTTGGATACTTGGATACTAAATGCCGAGGAAAGCACGCGGCACATGAAACCATTAAGAAAGCAATCGGGTAAATGGCAAATGTTACTGTCATCTCTCTTCAGTTTTCAGCGTTTTCCAGATGCATGTGTGCTGATAACTCAAAACTGCCACCGAGAACGAAACTTTCTGGGCTGCACATTTGGCACAGTGCCGTTCAATCAAAGTAATGCGAGCTGCGGGCCAGAACTACGGATATTTCACTGCCATTAAACGCGGCCAATGATAACAATCAGTCGAGAGCAGCATAAATGAGCCAATTTCAGGCTACACTAGATTTCTGTGTCTCATTTGGCCGGGTTGTCAGCAGAACCTACCTGCGGATCTACCCCAATCTCCGGGGCGGGTCACATCAAAGCCAACTCTTGATTTTCCAACACTTTCTCTTGGCCTCGCCGAATCGATGGGTTTGAAGTTCTGCCTTCTGGCTTGGATATGAAACACTTCTCAGTGTCCGTTGACAAGTCATTAATGGTGATAGAGACTATAAAATATTATGTTTACCATCATTCTTCTCATCTGGTTGTGATATATATAATTCCAAAATGCCCATTAAGAAGATATTAATGATGATACAAAACTAACTCAAATTTTTATCTACTATCGTTAATAAAATGGGCCATTTTGTTCTTCTTTCTAGTTGAAGATAAAAAATTTCTTATTTAAAAAATGACAAAATGTACTTATTTATTATCGTTAAAAAATTCCTAATATGGACCCTTTTTGTTTCTTTAGTTTTCTAAACTTATGCCTAACTCATTTACATTTAAAAATCTTAACAATCAGTTATAATCAACCTTATTATAAAAGTTACTTTAGTTGATCATTTTCATTTTATCTCCTATGATATTTATTAGTTTAATATTTTTAACAATCTACTTTCAGCAATATTATCATATACAATAAATATAATCTATACAATAAATTAATCTAATAAATAATCTAAAGAATTGAAACTATACTTTTAAGGATCTTTCTGATATGTAGTTGATTGCAATTTAAAACCCTAAGAAATTAAAAATACCTACCTATGATTATGTTTTGCCGTCTCTAAACTGTTCGCAGCTTTTGGTGTCATAAGTCATAGGGTGTCATGGCAAAATTTGTGTTTTCCATTTAGCTGCCAACTTGACTTGACTATTTTCTCACGCATTTGTCACGGGGTTTTTCTTCGTTTGTTTTTCCCCATCCTCTCTTTTAATGAGTGGGTCATCAACGCTGACAGTTTTGGCCAGGCTGTAAATTATATTAACTGCATTTCGCACACGCTCTTGCACAATTTTCATTTTCATTTTCTTGGATTACTCGGCGCGCTTGTTTTTCCTAAGCTTTTTGGCTGGAAGTCTTATGATCTTATATGTTTTGTTATTAAGTGCAGAGATTATTTAATATATCCTTGAGGCCTTTGGCCAGATTTACTTTTCCCAGGCCCCCGGCCAACTTTCCCCCAAATATTTGCCTGAAAGGGCAAACCAACGTTCGTTTGTCTCGCTTCTTGTTTCGCTTTTATTGATTTTTTGAACGATAAGCGTTGCAGTTGCAATGGCTTTTGGCTGCTGTCATTGTTGTTTGGTTTTTCCCGTTCCCAGCCATGGTTTTTTTTTTATATACTTACATTTTTTTGGACAATTGACACATCCCAATTGTCAGCTGGCTGACCTTGTGGCAGCTTTCACGTTGCAGCTACTGCTGCTGTTGCTGTTGCTACAAGTTGCCAGTTGCTGGTGGCATGTTGCAGGTTGCTGCTGTCGGGTTGCAGGTTGCTGGCGGCGTGGCTGGCTGCGTTGCGATGCGGAAATGTGCGGCCGCCGCCGAATCCAAGCCCCGATTTTGGCCGCACTGGCTGCACTTTCAGGCCAATCGTCACACGTCTCGATTCGCTGACAACCTGCAATCCTCGCAGCAGCAACTGCAGCTCAAACTGCAGCTCAAACTGCGGCTAATCATAACTCCAGTCAATTTAGCAACCAGCGACAAGTGCTTTTTTCGCCGCGATTCTGGCTCTTGTGCAGTAACTTTCTCCCGACCTCGTTCAGTTCGCCGGCGATTCCGAATCCAATTCCAATTCCTAAAATAAATTATTGACACAGAAATTGCCGTGGCGTTGTTTTCGATTTTGTTTTTTGTTTCAGAGCTGCAGAGAAAGAAATTTAAGCAATGAAAAATGATTACCATTCAAAAAAAGTTATAGAAGTTCTACATGATCTTTTTTTTAATATCTTCTGGGCCTTAATTTCAACATTTTAATTTGTAAAAGATACATACAACCTACCTATCCAGTAAAAAATGCCTTTAACAACTGGTTTATATAAAATAAAGCTGACAAATTTAGAAGACATCTTATAAATACTCTGTTTCGCCGTCTCTAAACTGTTGGCAGCTTTTGGTGTCATAAGTCATAGGGTGTCATGGCAAAATTTGTGTATATAATATTTAATATAGTTTTAAATAAATGTACTATAAAATGTATCAAATTCTAAATTTATACTTTGATTCCAGTATCTTAAATAAATTTCTTCGAGTGTTTTTCTTAATTTTTTGATTTGGGCGTCTATTGACCCGCTGAATCATAAGCAGTTTAAGCAGAGGCCCCAGAATTGAATACCTTTGTAGAAACTTTTCGGCAAAGCCATATTCATAAGTAGCCAGCCCAGAAATGTATTTGCATATTAGCCTCCCTTCCCGAAAGTTTGTGCAACCTTAACTCAACTCGGAATGCGTTAATTGGCCAGGCAGGCAGCCAACTGAGCAAACAGTTAGCCCTGTTCGGGCCGGGTTCTTTGGCTCCGGTCTTTGGTCTTTCATTCGGGGTCTTCTGCCGGTCTTCTATGGGTATTCTTCAGGTCTTCCCCAGGTGCTGCCAGCCAATAATTCACCTGCCGCTGATGGGCAACGCTTAGCAGCCTAACGAGGCGTTACTCTGCTCTGGCCAACAACAAAAGCACTTGACACCTGGCCACGGGGTGGAGAAGGGGTTCGGGGTTTAAGTATAGTTAGGAGGTGGTATTGGCATCAGACGATCGAAAGTGAAGCCCATTGGAGAGACCCACATAGCCATTGAATGGGCAGGGCCATAAAAGAATTTCGAGAATCCCCAAAATGAAATTGATACGCACAAGCACTTTGCTCCGTCGAGTGGGGGGTCTTCTCTCAATTGGGCATGAAAGTTGGTCTTTTGCTTTTGGCACGGGGAAATCAGAAAGTGTTGCCAAAGAATGCATGGATGCAAAATATGATCTAGTGCAATTATGGGTACCTTGCCCAACAGCCAAAAATAATATTTGCCACAGAACCTATTTATTATAAATATGTTTTTCTTATTTAATAAAAAAGTTTAAAGTATCTTAGAGCTAAGTTAAATATTTTCTAAGACTTTCAGTTTTATTTGATATAATTTCTTGAATTCCAAAATGTTTTCCAAAATGTACACATAATTTTAAAATACTAAAAAATGTATTGCAATTTAAAAAGATATGTTAAGAAATGTTAATCTTCAAAATCTTTAAAACACTTTGAACGACATTACTTGAAAACAGTTTAAATGATTGAATAGAATTGGTTATATTTTAATAATATTTTTGAAATGTTTTCCAATATTGTATAGTATTTAAAAAAATATATAAATTAATTTGATTATCAATCTAAATAAATGTATCCCTTTGAAACTTGTTAGACTACATTACTTGAATATTATTTAAATTAATGAATAGATCCCATCGAAATATATACGACATAGAAGAGCTACCGCTTTATTACTCTGTAAAAAAATGTATTCAGTCTTCACTTATTTACAGTGCTCATCACAACAAAACTTTAAGACTTCTCTTCATTAAATTATCATTATCAAAATGAAAGTTTCTTCACTCGTTTGTTAGTGCGTGCGATGGGCAATGGGCACGTAACTGCTGGCCATCAATAAAATTGTCAAATTGGCAAAAATGGAAAAAAGAGTGGAGAAGTCGTGCGTAGAATACGCAAATGAGAAATTTGAACTTTTATTTTGCGTGGGTGTGAGTGCGGGGCAATTAAATGCAAATTTCTCTGACTGCCCATCGCTGGTCATTTCCCTCTATCCCCCCTTTCTCCCTTTCTTCCACCTGCCCCCTTTGTTCGCCCACAGAATCGAAAGACTCAGGCAACGAACTCGAATGATTAGGGCCAGACGCAGGTCGCTCGGATCAGCCAACAGTATGTGCTAATGCCACAAATTATTGTTTTCCAGGCAGATGAAACATGTCATCTCAGTGGCATTTTTTCGCTGCCTAGGCTGTTGCTACAAATGAGCTGCGGTTGCTCCATTAAGGTGACACAATCAACAACGCTGGCTCTGTCCAGAGCGACCTGATCCACTTGAGACTGGAGTCTACTTGTGCACTACAAAATATTGTTTTAAGAAATTATAAGGGGTTTCGCAATAAGCCAACAAAATATTTTTGTTTTATTTTTTAAGTATTTCCTTAATTGACAAAACCTAAAAAAAATATACATTCGCTTATTATTCCAAACACTAAATATAATTTGCATGTACTTCAATGTTTTTTCTTATAAGCTTATAAATTAGAAACTAAGTATTTGGTTAAAATGTATATCATTTCTATTATAAAATAAAACTAAATAAAAATTTGTATGCTTAATAATATTTATTTTCATAAATTGACAAATCGGAAACGGTTTAATTTCTTTAAAGTTAAATTTAATTTTGTATGTTGTACCATATTTTCCATCTAACAAACAAATTGGTAACAGATTATTTGCTTAAAAATTGAATCATTTATTTATTTAAAAAATTCTTCTTAGAGCATACAATTTGGTATCAGGTTAATGCTTAAAAATGCAATTATTTATTTTAAAAAAATATATAATTAAAGATATCGATAATAATAATAACATCTACATAAAAGTAATAATAAATGTTAATATACAACTTTTTAGATTTCTTTTATCAATGAATATTACCCTTTAATTTTCTATATTTTCCATAGCTTTTCCAACTACCTATTTATTTTTCCAAGTGCAAGGCAGCTGCCCTCTCTCCGCCTTTGTCAATTGCTTTGTTTTTCCTTTGGTGATTTTCTTTCTGTTTTTGCAATGTTTATTGTTGCCACTGTCACACAGTCGCCGGTGGTTGTTGGTGGTGCTGTGGTGGTGCTGCTGCTGCCGGTGGTGCCTTATGTAAGCCCTGAATTCTCTTGGCTTCACTCTGGACATCCACTTCTGCGGTTGCATTCATCATCGTCATTAGTGTCCAAAAATGAAATGATTGCAAATATCAGAAACGCAACAAAAGAGCACTCCACTTGTCAGTGGAGCAAGTGGCCCTTGGGGGGGTGGTGGTGCAGGTTGGGTGGGTGGTTGTTTAGTTGCTTGAAGCGGTGGCACCATGTTGGCATAGACAAAAGACAAGAGTTTTACTTTCGTTTCATGTCAGACCGAGCATTTCACTGAGGGGTTTGCCCACTGTGTGCTTTTTTGCAATCTCAGGAAGGGGCGGTTAACCTATCCCTTGCACTGGCCACCGCCATGTGCCACGCCCCCCGCCGCCCAAATGCAGTCACTTTCTGTGGGCGCCCATCGCGCAATCATAACCATGTGCACTTGCCTCATAGCCACCCATCACCCCCCTTCCCATCCCACAATCAGCCCTCCCTTAGAGAGCCCCCTGATGCCATCGTTTAAAAACGAAAAGTGTTTTGCAATCCACCAACTCAAACTATCCAAGCTATCCAAACCACCAAAGGAGAAAAGTGGAAAAGCGGATGTTAGCCAACGATTAATGTTTGCAAAAATTGCGAAAACCTTCATTAAGCCTCCTTAACTTCAGGTTTGTTCACAACAATTATCAATAAATGGTATTTTTGATATACCATCTGAATATATTCACCTCAGTCTATAACTAACTGTGTCTTAATTTTTTAAATATTTATTAACCTCCTCGAAACACTATATCAATCATTTTAAAACACCACCAATGTATTTAAGCTTTCTGAAGATCAACATTATCTTAGCTATTATTATAGGCATTAAAAAAATCTATAAAAAATATATACCTATATAAAATAATATAAATAGGTACCTACTATAAAATAATATAGTTATATTTATTCAATAGAAAAGTCTTTATATTTAACTGATTAAGCCTTAAGATTTTCCTGAAATTACTTATAAGTAAATGATTAAATGCCTTGTACATTTTTTCATTCCATAGTCTTATTTATCTAGGTGACTTATGACTAATCCTAGGTTATTTTTCATTATCCAAGTTCAAACCTGCAGTTCATTAATATCGACAGCCACTCGGAATTAATCTTCGTTTTTTTCACAATCAAAAGCACATCAGGGCTTTCGGTTTTTGGGCCGTGATCTGAACTAGTTTCATATGGATTTTCGAGCTAGAAAACGGGAAAAACAAATGCTTCGAACTGGAGCACAGTTGTCTATGATGATTTGGCTGGGGGCCAAAGCCTAAGGTTGATTTGCTCGATGGCCAAGAGGGGGTACAAAAAAAACTGGAAGGGAATAGCCCATGGGCAACGGCAGCAGCGACTCAGAACATTAATCTCGCCAGTCTTGGCTGGAAATTAAAAATAATAAAGCACTAAATGGAAAATGAAGCGAGGCTGCGGAGGAATGGGATGGGTGGCCATGGAATTGGATGGGCAGGGAGCAACCTCAGATGCAGCAATTCGCTCCGCTCGGCTGCGTCCTAGATTCTCCCAGTCCAAGTCCCAGTCGCAGTCTTGATCACCGTTTTCCCAGCTTTTCCCCGAACTTGTTGCGTGTGCCTGGCCGAGTTGATTTCCTTGTTGTGGTCACTCCACACCAGCCACTGGCCACCAACCACTGGCCACCAGTCACTAGCCCCTAGTGGGCGTCGTTCGGGGAGGGGGCGGAGGAGCCACCAGCACGTGGCTAGGTTGTTAGTGAAGGCACTGAGATAAATACCTTTGATAGTCCACAAGAAGAAAAACAATAGATCTTTACTTAAATGTATTTTTAATAATTTTCAAAACCAATCAGTATTTCTTATCCTAAT